>NW_027638113.1:0-22488 GCF_951216825.1 Electrona antarctica | reverse complement strand
GTTTACACACAACACTTTGACTCAGTAAGTTCTGTCCATTGAGGTGGAGTTTACACACAACACTTTGACTCAGTGAGTTCTGTCCATTGAGGTGGAGTTTACACAACACTTTGACTCAGTGAGTTCTGTCCATTGAGGTGGAGTTTACACAACACTTTGACTCAGTGAGTTCTGTCCATTGAGGTGGAGTTTACACAACACTTTGACTCAGTGAGTTCTGTCCATTGAGGTGGAGTTTACACAACACTTTGACTCAGTGAGTTCTGTCCATTGAGGTGGAGTTTACACACAACATTTAGACTCAGTAAGTTCTGTCCATTGAGGTGGAGTTTACACACAACATTTAGACTCAGTAAGTTCTGTCCATTGAGGTGGAGTTTACACACAACACTTTGACTCAGTAAGTTCTGTCCATTGAGGTGGAGTTTACACAACATTTAGACTCGGTGAGTTCTGTCCATTGAGGTGGAGTTTACACAACATTTAGACTCGGTGAGTTCTGTCCATTGAGGTGGAGTTTACACAACATTTAGACTCGGTGAGTTCTGTCCATTGAGGTGGAGTTTACACAACATTTAGACTCAGTAAGTTCTGTCCATTGAGGTGGAGTTTACACAACATTTAGACTCAGTAAGTTCTGTCCATTGAGGTGGAGTTTACACAACACTTTGACTCAGTCCCGTGTTATTCAGGGAACCAGGTGTAATCACTTCATTTGTGCGTATCGCCGAGTGTATCCTTTCCGCATTTTTTCCAAGCGATTCGCCTGGTTTGATGGAACATCCACGACCATATAAGGCAACAGGAAATATCGAAATACGTCATCATAGACTGCACAGAGGATTCCCAAGTTTTAAATTATATACAACAGCCGCGATGAGCTTGTAGAGCAGTTAATTTTGACAGGCGGGTCTCTGCACGGACAGATCTTCAAGCAAACAGTGCGAGTTATATGTATATAATTAAACAAAACTTGCCAACTTGGCACGCATTGCTTCACTCCTTGTTAAATGTCAGAACGTTAATAAGTTAACTGATGTTACAGTTACTTTCACATAATGAGAGAAGTTAATTTGTACTGTTCACCACACGACCAAATGCTATATTAAAACTCGGCAATGATAAAAGGCCCTATTGATTAGTCTACTGCGGTGATTGATTCCCTGCCCTGCACTGTCGAATTTGGAAAGCAAATATATGGACATGCATGGACACAGGACATATTTTCTTTCTTTTTTTTCTTGTGGGATTTGGACTTAAGGCTATATTTCATCCGATCCAACTACGTTGTATGTTTCCTCAGCTGCAGGTAAGAGTTGGCTATTCTGTGTGGCTTCCGCATGTGATCAATATACATATTATAAATTAATACCACGACGCAAATGGAGGCAGATATGTGCTTGCAGCAAAGGCATTTAGGCCTAAGTGAAACTTTAATTGGCTGAGTCTCTGTCAACATGCTGATCAGCGAGTTACAGTGGTAATAATAATCATCATCAACAGCCTTTCTTGTCTGTCTGTCCGTCATGTTTGTGAACAAGCGCGAGTGGAGGTGAGCTGGCTTAAAACTATGATATGACTTGCCGACTTTCAAACACGCTGATGCCATTCATTCAAATAGGCTAATGTGGTCTTCTATTTTTTATATAGGGCTAATTCCCCCCCCCCCCCCCCCCCCCCCCACACACACACACACACACACCACACACACACACACACACACACACACCGACAGTCAGACTGACTCAAAGGAGCTCCATAACGAAACAATTTAAATAGGCCTATACTGCAGACATTACTACACTAAACAACGTTGGATTCGTACAGTGCAGAATGCAGATAAGTGTATGTTCTTATTATAATTGTGAGTTTGTTTTTTAACATGCAGCGCAAGTCCGTGAGAGCCGATCTACAACCTCACAACGCGTTGCACTGCGAGTAGAAGGCTGCCGAGTGAGCAGCGCAATCGCGCATGCTAGAAATATCCTAATAAATAAATAAAAAGGTGTCGGGCTCGGGGGCAGTTTCTGTATGGGACTCTAGGCTAACCTGCCTCTAGAATGCATGCATTTAGGCATACAAGTGATACTTGGCTTTTATATAAGCTATCATTTTTTTATGTGCTGACATGGGGACACATGCAGCCTACATATTTTATCTGAGGTTTGGGGACTTTTAATTGATTCAGCATGAAGACTAAAGCCTTCTTAATAAATCTACGCAAGCCGTACACGACCATGAGAGCTGGCGCAGATTTTAGCGGAATTTCCGACCAACCGACGTCAGCGTCAAGTTCACATTCAAGTTAGGCAAACCAGGCATACTTAATGAACTGGTGGGCGTTTCCACATAAAAGCATAATTTTAACAAATACTGTACACTTTTTGGAAAAAGTTCTTCCCCCTTATATTATAATAATACCTGATGATCATGTTTTAGGGTGGAAAAAAATTGTGGCACTCCATCTTTAACATTATAAATGGCTTGCATGTAGGGCAGGCTACTCTTGACATTCGTCTTGAAGTTGTCACCATTGGCTCTTTCTCTATACGTGCGTCCGTGCGCTAGAGACAGGATGGTTTTAAATATTTCTCTGTCTCTGCGTCTCCCCCATAGAGCTTGTGTGTGTGTGTGTGTGTGTGTGTGTGTGTGTGTGTGTGTGTGTGTGTGTGTGTGTGTGTGTGTGTGTGTGTGTGTGTGTGTGTGTGTGTGTGTGTGTGTGTGTGTGTGTGTGTGTGTGTGTGTGTGTGCGCACACACACACGCGTCTACTATTAAAATCAGCTGACAGCTGTCATATCAATAGAGATCCCCTTAAAAAAGACATGCTTTTAGAACTAATTATTAATGCAGCCTCACAACTGCCGACGGCTATTTTGGCTGTAGTCCTGTATTTCGTCCTCTATAACAGGGGTTCTCAACGTTTTTGGTTGGGGACCCCCGGAAATCCTTTGGCCATTCATTTTATCTGCCATGGGCAGCTAAAATGAATATCAAATATCTTAATACTGAATAAAGCAACGTAAAATAGTGAAATATCCCTTTATCGTCTACCTAAACGTTCAGGTTTCAAATATAAAGTGCTCACCCCCGGGCGGCGGGGCCACGGAGGTATTAGTACCCCCGGGCGGCGGGGCCACGGAGGTATTAGTACCCCCGGGCGGCGGGGCCACGGAGGTATTAGTACCCCCGGGCGGCGGGGCCACGGAGGTATTAGTACCCCCGGGCGGCGGGGCCACGGAGGTATTAGTACCCGTGCTCACCCCCGGGCGGCGGGGCCACGGAGGTATTAGTACCCGTGCTCACCCCCGGGCGGCGGGGCCACGGAGGTATTAGTACCCGTGCTCACCCCCGGGCGGCGGGGCCACGGAGGTATTAGTACCCCCGGGCGGCGGGGCCACGGAGGTATTAGTACCCCCGGGCGGCGGGGCCACGGAGGTATTAGTACCCCCGGGCGGCGGGGCCACGGAGGTATTAGTACCCCCGGGCGGCGGGGCCACGGAGGTATTAGTACCCCCGGGCGGCGGGGCCACGGAGGTATTAGTACCCCCGGGCGGCGGGGCCACGGAGGTATTAGTACCCCCGGGCGGCGGGGCCACGGAGGTATTAGTACCCCCGGGCGGCGGGGCCACGGAGGTATTAGTACCCCCGGGCGGCGGGGCCACGGAGGTATTAGTACCCCCGGGCGGCGGGGCCACGGAGGTATTAGTACCCCCGGGCGGCGGGGCCACGGAGGTATTAGTACCCCCGGGCGGCGGGGCCACGGAGGTATTAGTACCCCCGGGCGGCGGGGCCACGGAGGTATTAGTACCCCCGGGCGGCGGGGCCACGGAGGTATTAGTACCCCCGGGCGGCGGGGCCACGGAGGTATTAGTACCCCCGGGCGGCGGGGCCACGGAGGTATTAGTACCCCCGGGCGGCGGGGCCACGGAGGTATTAGTACCCCCGGGCGGCGGGGCCACGGAGGTATTAGTACCCCCGGGCGGCGGGGCCACGGAGGTATTAGTACCCCCGGGCGGCGGGGCCACGGAGGTATTAGTACCCCCGGGCGGCGGGGCCACGGAGGTATTAGTACCCCCGGGCGGCGGGGCCACGGAGGTATTAGTACCCCCGGGCGGCGGGGCCACGGAGGTATTAGTACCCCCGGGCGGCGGGGCCACGGAGGTATTAGTACCCCCGGGCGGCGGGGCCACGGAGGTATTAGTACCCCCGGGCGGCGGGGCCACGGAGGTATTAGTACCCCCGGGCGGCGGGGCCACGGAGGTATTAGTACCCCCGGGCGGCGGGGCCACGGAGGTATTAGTACCCCCGGGCGGCGGGGCCACGGAGGTATTAGTACCCCCGGGCGGCGGGGCCACGGAGGTATTAGTACCCCCGGGCGGCGGGGCCACGGAGGTATTAGTACCCGTGCCTTCTGTTTTGTTCGATAAAAAGTAGAGATGTCCCGATACTGTATCGGTATCGGAAAAGTATCGGATCGGCCCTTATTGGGTCAAATCGGTATCGACAAATATGCCAGTCTAACCAGTGATCCCACACAGGGGTAAGGAAGGGGTTGACACTATGCCAGTCTAACCAGTGATCCCACACAGGGGTAAGGAAGGGGTTGACACTATGCCAGTCTAACCAGTGATCCCACACAGGGGTAAGGGGTTGACACTATGCCAGTCTAACCAGTGATCCCACACAGGGGTAAGGGGTTGACACTATGCCAGTCTAACCAGCGATCCCACACAGGGGTAAGGGGTTGACACTATGCCAGTCTAACCAGCGATCCCACACAGGGGTAAGGGGTTGACACTATGCCAGTCTAACCAGTGATCCCACACAGGGGTAAGGGGTCGACACTGCCAGTCTAACCAGTGATCCCACACAGGGGTAAGGAAGGGGTTGACACTATGCCAGTCTAACCAGTGATCCCACACAGGGGTAAGGGGTTGACACTATGCCAGTCTAACCAGTGATCCCACACAGGGGTAAGGGGTTGACACTATGCCAGTCTAACCAGCGATCCCACACAGGGGTAAGGGGTTGACACTATGCCAGTCTAACCAGCGATCCCACACAGGGGTAAGGGGTTGACACTATGCCAGTCTAACCAGTGATCCCACACAGGGGTAAGGGGTTGACACTATGCCAGTCTAACCAGCGATCCCACACAGGGGTAAGGGGTTGACACTATGCCAGTCTAACCAGTGATCCCACACAGGGGTAAGGGGTCGACACTGCCAGTCTAACCAGTGATCCCACTCAGGGGTAAGGGGTCGACACTATGCCAGTCTAACCAGCGTTCCCACACAGGGGTAAGGGGTCGACACTATCCCAGTCTAACCAGTGATCCCACCCATGGGTAAGGGGTCGACACTATGCCAGTCTAACCAGTGATCCCACACAGGGGTAAGGGGTCGACACTGCCAGTCTAACCAGTGATCCCACACAGGGGTAAGGAAGGGGTTGACACTATGCCAGTCTAACCAGTGATCCCACACAGGGGTAAGGGGTTGACACTATGCCAGTCTAACCAGTGATCCCACACAGGGGTAAGGGGTTGACACTATGCCAGTCTAACCAGCGATCCCACACAGGGGTAAGGGGTTGACACTATGCCAGTCTAACCAGCGATCCCACACAGGGGTAAGGGGTTGACACTATGCCAGTCTAACCAGTGATCCCACACAGGGGTAAGGAAGGGGTTGACACTATGCCAGTCTAACCAGTGATCCCACACAGGGGTAAGGAAGGGGTTGACACTATGCCAGTCTAACCAGTGATCCCACACAGGGGTAAGGGGTTGACACTATGCCAGTCTAACCAGTGATCCCACACAGGGGTAAGGGGTTGACACTATGCCAGTCTAACCAGCGATCCCACACAGGGGTAAGGGGTTGACACTATGCCAGTCTAACCAGCGATCCCACACAGGGGTAAGGGGTTGACACTATGCCAGTCTAACCAGTGATCCCACACAGGGGTAAGGGGTCGACACTGCCAGTCTAACCAGTGATCCCACACAGGGGTAAGGAAGGGGTTGACACTATGCCAGTCTAACCAGTGATCCCACACAGGGGTAAGGGGTTGACACTATGCCAGTCTAACCAGTGATCCCACACAGGGGTAAGGGGTTGACACTATGCCAGTCTAACCAGCGATCCCACACAGGGGTAAGGGGTTGACACTATGCCAGTCTAACCAGCGATCCCACACAGGGGTAAGGGGTTGACACTATGCCAGTCTAACCAGTGATCCCACACAGGGGTAAGGGGTTGACACTATGCCAGTCTAACCAGCGATCCCACACAGGGGTAAGGGGTTGACACTATGCCAGTCTAACCAGTGATCCCACACAGGGGTAAGGGGTCGACACTGCCAGTCTAACCAGTGATCCCACTCAGGGGTAAGGGGTCGACACTATGCCAGTCTAACCAGCGTTCCCACACAGGGGTAAGGGGTCGACACTATCCCAGTCTAACCAGTGATCCCACCCATGGGTAAGGGGTCGACACTATGCCAGTCTAACCAGTGATCCCACACAGGGGTAAGGGGTCGACACTGCCAGTCTAACCAGTGATCCCACACAGGGGTAAGGAAGGGGTTGACACTATGCCAGTCTAACCAGTGATCCCACACAGGGGTAAGGGGTTGACACTATGCCAGTCTAACCAGTGATCCCACACAGGGGTAAGGGGTTGACACTATGCCAGTCTAACCAGCGATCCCACACAGGGGTAAGGGGTTGACACTATGCCAGTCTAACCAGCGATCCCACACAGGGGTAAGGGGTTGACACTATGCCAGTCTAACCAGTGATCCCACACAGGGGTAAGGGGTTGACACTATGCCAGTCTAACCAGCGATCCCACACAGGGGTAAGGGGTTGACACTATGCCAGTTTAACCAGTGATCCCACACAGGGGTAAGGGGTTGACACTATGCCAGTCTAACCAGCGATCCCACACAGGGGTAAGGGGTCGACACTATGCCAGTCTAACCAGCGATCCCACACAGGGGTAAGGGGTCGACACTATGCCAGTCTAACCAGTGATCCCACACAGGGGTAAGGGGTTGACACTATGGCAGGTAAATAAAATGTTCGGACATGTGGAGTTTGCTTTGGAGTTGCCCAAATTGAGTGAGGAGTCTGCTATTAACACAACACGAGATATATAGATAGATAGCTATAAACACTATTCACGGTTGGTGGACTTCAAAATAAGATATATATATGTTTTGTATTATTATAAATATTATTCTCTGGTATCGGTATCGGCTAACACAGAAATTGTGGTATCGGAATCGGATCGGAAACGAAAAAAGTGTATTGGGACATCCCTAATAAAAAGCATTTTAATCCAATCACCGGCCATTTGATCCGGTATTTTTATGCTTTCAACTCCCAAAATGGCCACCGATATATTTGAAATCTCAACGTTTATACGTTAACATTGTGAATGGAGCAAGTGCGTAAAACAGGTGTTAGTTCCGCCACGACGCTCGACGGGCGTCATGTGATCCATATGGCCGACGGGCGTCATGTGATCCATATGGCCGACGGGCGTCATGTGATCCATATGGCCGACGGGCGTCATGTGATCCATATGGCCGACGGGCGTCATGTGATCCATATGGCCGACGGGCGTCATGTGATCCATATGGCCGACGGGCGTCATGTGATCCATATGGCTAGAGTGCCGGTCGGCTGGGCTGCAGTCTTGTGGCCTTCTTGCCTTGACTGAATATCGGGTTTCTTTATTATTATTATTATTATTATTGGTCTGTGTGCTTACTCGTTGTTTAGTTGTGCTAAACAATAGTTTGTAATTCCCTTTTTGTGTATTCGGTCAGATGCCACACTAGATATTGATTAATAAATATTGTTCAAAGAGGAACTTCACAGTAATTCATAGTGCATATTTGTATATTTATAAAATAAATCGCTGCATGTATTATTATTTCAGATTCTGATGTGATTGACATTTAGCCATGGCCCAGCAACCAGAAGAAGCTATGCAGAAAAAGCACATGGCCACAGGTATGCTGCGAACATCAGCACCACACCACACCACACCACACCACACCACACCACAGGTATGCTGGGTTAGGGTTAACCCTAACCCTAACCCACAGGTATGCTGGGTTAGGGTTAGGGTTAACCCTAACCCACAGGTATGCTGGGTTAGGGTTAGGGTTAGGGTTAACCCTAACTGTAACCCTAACCCAGCATACCTGTGGGTTAGGGTTAGGGTTACCCTAACCCTAACCCACAGGTATGCTGCGAACATCAGCCTGCATGCATGTTGTTTCTCATACAGTCTGTCTATAATATAGCAGTATATTGAACAGAAATGTTTCTGTTTTCTCATACCAGTATATTGAACAGTAATGTTTCTGTTTTCTACAATTTACAATTTAGGCATTTTAGCAGACGCTCTTAATCCAGAGCGATTTACATTAAGCAAGAACAAAAAAGCATGGGAATACATCACATATATAAAATGCATTTATCAAGAAACATGTGTAAGCTAAGAACGTAACTAGAACATAATAGATAATAATGACACTATACATATAAACTATACATATATATTATACTATACTGTACATATATACTATGAAGTGCTATGACTACATACAATGCAATTATTGTGCTGTCTACATAACATGCTATAAGTCTGTTTCAAATGCTATCTAAGTCTAAAAAGTGCTGTCTAAGGGGGTAGGGTAAGTGCTATGGGCCATGGTGGAGTCTGAAAAGGTGGGTTTTCAAACTACGGCGGAAGATCGGGAGTGATGCTGCAGTTCTGATTGCAACGGGGAGTGCATTCCACAGTTTTGGGGCCAGAAGGGAGAAGAGTTTGGGACGTGTGGAGCGTTGTCCCGGCGTTTTTAGTGAGGGTACTTCCAGCTTCCCTGCGTTGGCTGATCTGAATGCGCGGGAGGGTTTGTAGGGTTCAATCATGCTTGCAAGATATGGGGGAGCCATACCTTTGGTTGCTTTAAATGCCAGCATCAGAGTTTTGTATTCTGTGCGGGCAGCGACCGGGAGCCAGTGCAGGGAGCGGAGCAGGGGGGAGACATTTGAGAATTTTTGCTGGTTGAAGACCAAGCGAGCTGCGGCATTTTGGATCAGTTGGAGAGGCTTAAGTGCACATGCCGGTAGGCCAGTGAGGAGGGAGTTACAATAGTCAAGTTTTGACAAGACTGTTGTCTGGATTAGGAGCTGGGCTGATTCCTGGGTGAGGAACAGTCTAATTTGTCGTATGTTATAGAGTGTGAACCTACAGGATCGAGTGACAGCTGTGATGTGAGTTTTGAACGAGAGCTGACTGTCCAGGACAACACCAAAGTTCCTGGCTGATGGGACAGACGTTACCAGGGCGTTGTCTACGGAAATAGTTAGCTCCCGCATAGGGCAGGACTGCAATATGGTCTGTTGTAGAAACGTGTTACCCTATAACTCTCCATCACACTTTCACAGACATCGTCACAGAGAAGCAGCTGATGCAGGTGGCTGATCAAATTGGAAAAGAGTGGAGGCAGATCGGCATATCGCTGGGCATCGCTGAGGTTAAACTGCAGCAGATTGAGTCGGACCATCCACGGAACCACGTGGACAAAGTTTATCAAATGCTGTACCTCTGGAGAAAACACCAGGGGACAAAGGCCACAGCTGTCCACTTACACACAGAGCTTACAGGGTTAGACCTGGTACCCGATGAGATAGACTTCCTACTGGAGAAAGGTAATAAAAAAATCCAAAAACACAAACATATACAAGAACAGACATCGACATGATATACGGTCACAAGATCCAGAATATAAAGGCAACCATCCTCCCACCCACCCCTGAAACTAAAACATGCAGCTACCTCCTCCTGCTTCCATTATTAATGGAAGTGGGTATGAATGAGATCTAGTGTTTGTTACAGTGATCTCTAACTGTTGACCGCAAGGCAAGAATTGATAATCCCAATTTAGGGCGTGAGAGCTGTCTGCTCCGATAGATGACACTGTCTTGAGCACCTGCTCGTCATTATACTGTATGACTCAGACAGCTGAATTTTACCCCCACAATCTGCTTGCCCCGCCCCCTTAACAACCCGGTTAAAGGCATTTTTATGTTTAAAGGAGAATTACATGCTAGAAGGCTTTCTTACCTTTATTTGTAGTTGATACGTCCCCACCAAAGAGGTCCAGGTGTTATTTGTAGTTGTTACGTCCCCACCAAAGAGGTCCAGGTGTTATTTGTAGTTGTTACGTCCCCACCAAAGAGGTCCAGGTGTTATTTGTAGTTGTTACGTCTCCACCAAAGAGGTCCAGGTGTTATTTGTAGTTGTTACGTCCCCACCAAAGAGGTCCAGGTGTTATTTGTAGTTGTTACGTCCCCACCAAAGATATCCAGGTGTTATTTGTAGTTGTTACATCCCCACCAAAGAGGTCCAGGTGTTATTTGTAATAATAATAATAATAATAATAATAAAACTTTATTTGTATAGCACCTTTCATGACATGAAATGCAGCTCAAAGTGCTTTACACAAAAAATAAAAGAAAAGCAGGGCATAAACAATACAGTGAGGACATGAATAACATTTTTTTTAAAAGACAGATAAATCAATTAAAAGCAAGGGTGTAAAAGTGGGTCTTGAGCTGAGCTTTAAAAATGTCTACAGAGGCTGCCTGTCGAAGGTACAGTGGGAGTTTGTTCCACGCCGTCGGCCCGTAGAAGCAAAAAGCTGCTTCCCCGTATTTTTTAGTTGCCATTTTTTTAGGCAAAGCGAGCAGGCCAGCAGTGGAAGACCTTAGGGGGCGGTTTGGGACATATTTCGGCAGGCAGTCATGTAGGTAGGAAGGTGCGAGACCATTGAGAGCTTTATAAACAAGTAAAAGAATTTTAAAATCAATCCTAAAAACAACCGGAAGCCAGTGCAATGAGGCCAAGACTGGAGTAATATGTTCTCTCATCTTAGTTCTAGTTAAGACTCTGGCTGCTGCATTTTGGACAAGTTGTAATCTGTCAGTTGATTTCTTAGGCAATCCAGAAAAAAGTGCATTGCAGTAATCAAGCCGAGAAAAAACAAAGGCGTGGATTAGCGTTTTTGCATCGTCCAGTGACAAATAGGCTCTGATTCGTGCAATATTTCTAAGATGAAAAAAGGCAATCTTGGTAACATGATTAATGTGTGAATTAAAATTCAGTTCAGAATCAATAGTGATCCCCAAGTTCTTTACTGTACTGTTACTTTCTACAGTCAGGTTGCCAAGTCTGCTTTTTATCGATTCTTTCTGCTCACTAGAACCGATTATGAGAACTTCTGTCTTATCCTCATTTAGCTTGAGAAAGTTCTCACTCATCCAGCATTTAATGCTAGACAGACAGGTCAACAGCGGGTCTAAGGCACAGAGATCATCTGGATCTACAGAAAGATAAAGTTGGGTATCATCAGCATAGAAATGAAAATTGACTCCGTGATTGGTAATGAGTTCTCCCAATGGCAGTATGTACAGGGAGAATAACAGAGGACCAAGAATTGAGCCCTGTGGAATACCAGAACTGATGTTGTGTTTGTCTGAGTCAAACTCAGCTAGATTGACAAAATAGCTTCTGTTTGTTAGGTAGGAGGAAAACCAGGACAGGGCCGTGCCAGACAGGCCTACCCAGTGCTCCAGACGCTGTAGTTGTTACGTCCCCACCAAAGAGGTCCAGGTGTTATTTGTAGTTGTTACGTCCCCACCAAAGAGGTCCAGGTGTTATTTGTAGTTGTTACGTCCCCACCAAAGAGGTCCAGGTGTTATTTGTAGTTGTTACGTCCCCACCAAAGAGGTCCAGGTGTTATTTGTAGTTGTTACGTCCCCACCAAAGAGGTCCAGGTGTTATTTGTAGTTGTTACGTCTCCACCAAAGAGGTCCAGGTGTTATTTGTAGTTGTTACGTCCCCACCAAAGATATCCAGGTGTTATTTGTAGTTGTTACGTCCCCACCAAAGAGGTCCAGGTGTTATTTGTAGTTGCTACGTCCCCACCAAAGAGGTCCAGGTGTTATTTGTAGTTGTTACGTCCCCACCAAAGAGGTCCAGGTGTTATTTGTAGTTGTTACGTCCCCACCAAAGAGGTCCAGGTGTTATTTGTAGTTGTTACGTCCCCACCAAAGAGGTCCAGGTGTTATTTGTAGTTGTTACGTCCCCACCAAAGAGGTCCAGGTGTTATTTGTAGTTGTTACGTCCCCACCAAAGAGGTCCAGGTGTTATTTGTAGTTGTTACGTCCCCACCAAAGAGGTCCAGGTGTTATTTGTAGTTGTTACGTCCCCACCAAAGAGGTCCAGGTGTTATTTGTAGTTGTTACGTCCCCACCAAAGAGGTCCAGGTGTTATTTGTAGTTGTTACGTCCCCACCAAAGAGGTCCAGGTGTTATTTGTAGTTGTTACGTCCCCACCAAAGATATCCAGGTGTTATTTGTAGTTGTTACGTCCCCACCAAAGAGGTCCAGGTGTTATTTGTAGTTGCTACGTCCCCACCAAAGAGGTCCAGGTGTTATTTGTAGTTGTTACGTCCCCACCAAAGAGGTCCAGGTGTTATTTGTAGTTGTTACGTCTCCACCAAAGAGGTCCAGGTGTTATTTGTAGTTGTAACGTCTCCACCAAAGAGGTCCAGGTGTTATTTGTAGTTGTTACGTCCCCACCAAAGAGGTCCAGGTGTTATTTGTAGTTGTTACGTCCCCACCAAAGAGGTCCAGGTGTTATTTGTAGTTGTTACGTCCCCACCAAAGAGGTCCAGGTGTTATTTGTAGTTGTTACGTCTCCACCAAAGAGGTCCAGGTGTTATTCGTAGTTGTTACATCCCCACCAAAGAGGTCCAGGTGTTATTTGTAGTTGTTACGTCCCCACCAAAAATATCCAGGTGTTATCTGTAGTTGTTACGTCTCCACCAAAGAGGTCCAGGTGTTATTTGTAGTTGTTACATCCCCACCAAAGATATCCAGGTGTTATCTGTAGTTGTTACGTCTCCACCAAAGAGGTCCAGGTGTTATTTGTAGTTGTTACGTCCCCACCAAAGAGGTCCAGGTGTTATTTGTAGTTGTTACGTCCCCACCAAAGAGGTCCAGGTGTTATTTGTAGTTGTTAAGTCCCCACCAAAGAGGTCCAGGTGTTATTTGTAGTTGTTACGTCCCCACCAAAGAGGTCCAGGTGTTATTTGTAGTTGTTACGTCCCCACCAAAGAGGTCCAGGTGTTATTTGTAGTTGTTACGTCTCCACCAAAGAGGTCCAGGTGTTATTTGTAGTTGTTACGTCCCCACCAAAGAGGTCCAGGTGTTATTTGTAGTTGTTACGTCCCCACCAAAGATATCCAGGTGTTATCTGTAGTTGTTTCTTCTCCACCAAAGAGGTCCAGGTGTTATTTGTAGTTGTTACGTCCCCACCAAAGATATCCAGGTGTTATCTGTAGTTGTTACGTCCCCACCAAAGAGGTCCAGGTGTTATTTGTAGTTGATACGTCTCCACCAAAGAGGTCCAGGTGTTATTTGTAGTTGTTACGTCCCCACCAAAGAGGTCCAGGTGTTATTTGTAGTTGTTACGTCCCCACCAAAGAGGTCCAGGTGTTATTTGTAGTTGTTAAGTCCCCACCAAAGAGGTCCAGGTGTTATTTGTAGTTGTTACGTCCCCACCAAAGAGGTCCAGGTGTTATTTGTAGTTGTTACGTCCCCACCAAAGAGGTCCAGGTGTTATTTGTAGTTGTTACGTCTCCACCAAAGAGGTCCAGGTGTTATTTGTAGTTGTTACGTCCCCACCAAAGATATCCAGGTGTTATCTGTAGTTATTACATGGCTTGGTTGAATGCTTGATTCTGATTGGTCAATCGCTTAATTCAGCGGTGAGTTATCTCATGATAATGACCGCTCCGCTGTATAATGACCGCTGCCTAATCAAACCCTCTGAGCACCACCAGCTGCGCGGCTGCGCCCGCTTGATTTACTGCCGTTTCCAACATAACAGCCATGTAAACACACACACTACTGACACACAATGTAATTTACAGCTAAACATTGCTCTTAAAAATGTTTTTGAAAACATTTGAGCGAGAAATAGACGAAGCAGCTGGACCCGAAAATGGATTCTATTTGATCAACTCACTTCCTTGTTTTCCGACAGCGCTTCAGCCCTGCAGCTGGGCAGACGCAGCCAGCGCGAAGTTATGGAATACTTTTTTTGTTGTGTTTTGGATCAATGGATTAATTTATGTTAGTTAGCCATGTAATAAGCGGGATAATATCTGGCTAGGTGGTCATTGTCGGGATATAATTCACCTTCAGGGAGTGTAACCACCTCGGCTTCGCCTCGGTGGTTAAACTCCCTGTCGGTGAATTATCTCCCGACAATGACCACCTAGCCAGATATTATCCCTTACTTGTTACGTCTCCACCAAAGAGGTCCAGGTGTTATTTTGTGCAAAAGCACATTATTGGCTATTTCCCCATGAGCCCTCAATGAATTGAATTGCATTGACTTTAATGGGGCATTGAGGTGTTGTGTTAATTCGCTTATTTCCATCGCTCAAAAATATATATTTTTTGTATATATCCTCTCTTCATAATGTAAATAGTATCCCAAGCAGCACAGTTTACTACTTATTTCGATGGAAATAAGCGAATTAGCACAAAAACCCAACCCCCAAATTACCAATAATGCACTTTTTGCACCAAATAATACCTGGACCTCTTTGGTGGGGACGTAACAACTACAAATAATACCTGGACCTCTTTGGTGGAGACGTAACAACTACAAATAACACCTGGACCTCTTTGGTGGGGACGTAACAACTACAAATAATACCTGGACCTCTTTGGTGGGGACGTAACAACTACAAATAACACCTGGACCTCTTTGGTGGGGACGTAACAACTACAAATAATACCTGGACCTCTTTGGTGGAGACGTAACAACTACAAATAACACCTGGACCTCTTTGGTGGGGACGTAACAACTACAAATAATACCTGGACCTCTTTGGTGGAGACGTAACAACTACAAATAATACCTGGACCTCTTTGGTGGAGACGTAACAACTACAAATAACACCTGGACCTCTTTGGTGGGGACGTAACAACTACAAATAACACCTGGACCTCTTTGGTGGGGACGTAACAACTACAAATAACACCTGGACCTATTGGTCCAGGTGTTAATGGAGGCTCTCCTACATAGACTTCCATTGGCTTCAGTGACAACCAACTGGGACAAGTCCTGGACCAGAAGTAGACAGAAATGCATTGGACTCATGGCAACAGCCCAGCTTTATTGATTATTAAATCAATAAATGTATTATTAAATCCCTTTATTTTAAATTGTTTTGTAGTAATAGTACAACATAAACATTAAAGAGACTTTAGTTGTTACTGTACAATACTTTAAAACAGTTGTCATGTTGCACACATGCTTAAAATAGCTCTTATTTGCGCCGCCCTCGTTGAAAACAATGTATTTCCAACTCCAGCTTGTCTCAGTTCAGGCTGCATGAACAGCACTGGGTTTCTGCCCCCTCGATGTCGCAACTCTTCTATTTGATGGCTCTGGCATTTAAAAAAAGGCAGAAAAGGACCAAAGCTCTAGATTCTCTGTAAATGTGGACCTTCTTATTGCTTCAGTCCAACAGAGATTCAATCTAGATTCTCTGTAAATGTGGACCTTCTTATTGCTTCAGTCCAACAGAGATTCAATCTAGATTATCTGTGAATGTGGACCTTCTTATTGCTTCAGTCCAACAGAGATTCAATCTAGATTCTCTGTAAATGTGGACCTTCTTATTGCTTCAGTCCAACAGAGATTCAATCTAGATTATCTGTAAATGTGGACCTTCTTATTGCTTCAGTCCAACAGAGATTCAATCTAGATTCTCTGTAAATATGGACCTTCTTATTGCTTCAGTCCAACAGAGATTCAATCTAGATTCTCTGTAAATGTGGACCTTCTTATTGCTTCAGTCCAACAGAGATTAAATCTAGATTCTCTGTAAATGTGGACCTTCTTATTGCTTCAGTCCAACAGAGATTCAATCTAGATTATCTGTAAATGTGGACCTTCTTATTGCTTCAGTCCAACAGAGATTCAATCTAGATTATCTGTAAATGTGGACCTTCTTATTGCTTCAGTCCAACAGAGATTCAATCTAGATTCTCTGTAAATATGGACCTTCTTATTGCTTCAGTCCAACAGAGATTCAATCTAGATTCTCTGTAAATGTGGACCTTCTTATTGCTTCAGTCCAACAGAGATTCAATCTAGATTCTCTGTAAATGTGGACCTTCTTATTGCTTCAGTCCAACAGAGATTCAATCTAGATTCTCTGTAAATGTGGACCTTCTTATTGCTTCAATCCAACAGAGATTCAATCTAGATTCTCTGTAAATGTGGACCTTCTTATTGCTTCAGTCCAACAGAGATTCAATCTAGATTATCTGTAAATGTGGACCTTCTTATTGCTTCAGTCCAACAGAGATTCAATCTAGATTATCTGTAAATGTGGACCTTCTTATTGCTTCAGTCCAACAGAGATTCAATCTAGATTATCTGTAAATGTGGACCTTCTTATTGCTTCAGTCCAACAGAGATTCAATCTAGATTCTCTGTAAATGTGGACCTTCTTATTGCTTCAGTCCAACAGAGATTCAATCTAGATTCTCTGTAAATGTGGACCTTCTTATTGCTTCAGTCCAACAGAGATTCAATCTAGATTCTCTGTAAATGTGGACCTTCTTATTGCTTCAGTCCAACAGAGATTCAATCTAGATTATCTGTAAATGTGGACCTTCTTATTGCTTCAGTCCAACAGAGATTCAATCTAGATTATCTGTAAATGTGGACCTTCTTATTGCTTCAGTCCAACAGAGATTCAATCTAGATTATCTGTAAATGTGGACCTTCTTATTGCTTCAGTCCAACAGAGATTCAATCTAGATTATCTGTAAATGTGGACCTTCTTATTGCTTCAGTCCAACAGAGATTCAATCTAGATTCTCTGTAAATGTGGACCTTCTTATTGCTTCAGTCCAACAGAGATTCAATCTAGATTTTTTTTCCACCCTAGAACATGATTTCCAAAAAGTGTACAGTATTTGTTTAAATCATGTTTTTATGTGGACACGCCCACCAGTTCATTAAGTATGCCTGGTTTGGGAGGTGATGGGTGGTGATCCACCTGAACTGAAGCCACACCCACAGCTGTAGTTGTATGATAAAGGGGGAGGGTTAGGGGAGGGGCTGATAGTGTGATGTCACTATATTACTGTTGATTTCATTGGCCCGTTTGACTGTCAAGGGTTCAGCCTCCAGGAAGAAACCCTAAATACAAAGTTAATACACCATTGCACATGAAAACGACTCCAGGGTGTCTAATGAAGTACCGTCACCTCATAGACACATGAAAACGACTCCAGGGTGTCTAATGAAGTACCGTCACCTCATAGACGCATGAAAAACTGGAAAAATACAACAATTGTGACACTCCCTCCCTCTGAATGTGTGTGTGAATGGGTGAATGTAATGCACAATCTATGTAAAGGTGTGTGAATGTGTGTGTGAATGGGTGAATGTAATGCACAATCTATGATACAGTAGGCCACTGGCATTAATGTGTATACAACCTGTCTCCAGGTCACCTCCTCCTCTTCTAATGTATACAACCTGTCTCCAGGTCACCTCTTCTTCTAATGTATACAACCTGTCTCCAGGTCACCTCCTCCTCTTCTAATGTATACAACCTGTCTCCAGCTCACCTCTTCTTCTAATGTATACAACCTGTCTCCAGGTCACCACCTCCTCTTCTAATGTATACAACCTGTCTCCAGGTCACCTCCTCTTCTAATGTATACAACCTGTCTCCAGGTCACCTCTTCTTCTAATGTATACAACCTGTCTCCAGGTCACCTCCTCTTCTAATGTATACAACCTGTCTCCAGGTCACCTCTTCTTCTAATGTATACAACCTGTCTCCAGGTCACCTCCTCTTCTAATGTATACAACCTGTCTCCAGGTCACCTCTTCTTCTAATGGTTACAACCTGTCTCCAGGTCACCTCCTCTTCTAATGTATACAACCTGTCTCCAGGTCACCTCTTCTTCTAATGTATACAACCTGTCTCCAGGTCACCTCCTCTTCTAATGTATACAACCTGTCTCCAGGTCACCTCCTCTTCTAATGTATACAACCTGTCTCCAGGTCACCTCCTCCTCTTCTAATGTATACAACCTGTCTCCAGGTCACCACCTCCTCTTCTAATGTATACAACCTGTCTCCAGGTCACCTCCTCCTCTTCTAATGTATACAACCTGTCTCCAGGTCACCTCTTCTTCTAATGTATACAACCTGTCTCCAGGTCACCTCCTCTTCTAATGTATACAACCTGTCTCCAGGTCACCTCCTCCTCTTCTAATGTATACAACCTGTCTCCATGTCACCTCCTCTTCTAATGTATACAACCTGTCTCCAGGTCACCTCCTCCTCCTCTAATGTATACAACCTGTCTCCAGGTCACCTCCTCCTCCTCTAATGTATACAACCTGTCTCCAGGTCACCTCCTCTTCTAATGTATACAACCTGTCTCCAGGTCACCACCTCCTCTTCTAATGTATACAACCTGTCTCCAGGTCACCACCTCCTCTTCTAATGTATACAACCTGTCTCCAGGTCACCACCTCCTCTTCTAATGTATACAACCTGTCTCCAGGTCACCCTCCTCTTCTTCTAATGTATACAACCTGTCTCCAGGTCACCCTCCGAGACCCGCTAGCCCTGAGAGAGAAACGCCGAGGAAGAGGAGGAAGCAGGGTACGTTGGTTTTTAACCCTACAACACTAAACACTATTATGTTTGGTGTGACACACACAAACGCACGCACGCACGCACGCACGCACGGAGGCGGACCCAATGTGATGACCAATCACTGTCTCACATTTCAGCTTTGACAGGGTGTGTGTGTGTGTGTGTGTGTGTGTGTGTGTGTGTGTGTGTGTGTGTGTGTGTGTGTGTGTGTGTGTGTGTGTGTGTGTGTGTGTGTGTGTGTGTGTGTGTGTGTGTGTGTGTGTGTGTGTGTGTGTGTGTGTGTGTGTGTGTGTGTGTGTGTGTGTGTACACGTGTGTGTGTGTGTGTGTGTGTACACTGCAGAATATGAAGAACTAGAATACGTATTAAAGACTATGAAGAACTAGAATACGTATTAAAGACTATGAAGAACTAGAATACGTATTAAAGACTATGAAGAACTAGAATATGTATTAAAGACTATGAAGAACTAGAATATGTATTAAAGACTATGAAGAACTAGAATATGTATTAAAGACTATGAAGAACTAGAATATGTATTAAAGACTATGAAGAACTAGAATATGTATTAAAGACTATGAAGAACTAGAATATGTATTAAAGACTATGAAGAACTAGAATATATATTCAAAGATTTGTGCCACATTTTCACAATTTTTCAAAAATAGCAGACCTACAAGCTCGTAGCGCGCCACTCGGTGGCGCGCTATGAGCTTGTAGATGTGCTATTTTTCAATAGCTAAATGATAACATAATGTTTAAAACACCAAAAGGGGTTCCCGCCCAAAATGGATTATGGAGCAACACTGCCCCCTCTGGGTTGTTTAAGGAGTATTCTCATGGCATCATTATATGCAACTTGCAACCTGTGCATGCTAGACTTTTTATAACATGACCACAGTGTGTATACAGATCTATTATAACATGACCACAGTGTGTATACAGATCTAATGTAACATGACCACAGTGTGTATACAGATCTATTATAACATGACCACAGTGTGTATACAGATCTATTATAACATGACCACAGGTGTTTATACAGATCTAATGTAACATGACCACAGTGTGTATACAGATCTATTATAACATGACCACAGGTGAGCAGTATACAGATCTATTATAACATGACCACAGGTGTTTATACAGATCTAATGTAACATGACCACAGTGTGTATACAGATCTATTATAACATGACCACAGGTGTTTATACAGATCTATTATAACATGACCACAGGTGTGTATACAGATCTAATGTAACATGACCACAGTGTGTATACAGATCTATTATAACATGACCACAGGTGTTTATACAGATCTATTATAACATGACCACAGGTGTTTATACAGATCTAATGTAACATGACCACAGTGTGTATACAGATCTAATGTAACATGACCACAGGTGTGTATACAGATCTAATGTAACATGACCACAGTGTGTATACAGATCTAATGTAACATGACCACAGGTGTTTATACAGATCTAATGTAACATGACCACAGTGTGTATACAGATCTAATGTAACATGACCACAGTGTGTATACAGATCTAATGTAACATGACCACAGTGTGTATACAGATCTAATGTAACATGACCACAGGTGTTTATACAGATCTAATGTAACATGACCACAGGTGTGTATACAGATCTAATGTAACATGACCACAGTGTGTATACAGATCTAATGTAACATGACCACAGGTGTGTATACAGATCTAATGTAACATGACCACAGTGTGTATACAGATCTAATGTAACATGACCACAGTGTGTATACAGATCTAATGTAACATGACCACAGTGTGTATACAGATCTAATGTAACATGACCACAGGTGTGTATACAGATCTAATGTAACATGACCACAGTGTGTATACAGATCTAATGTAACATGACCACAGTGTGTATACAGATCTAATGTAACATGACCACAGGTGTTTATACAGATCTATTATAACATGACCACAGTGTGTATACAGATCTATTATAACATGACCACAGGTGTGTATACAGATCTATTATAACATGACCACAGGTGTTTATACAGATCTAATGTAACATGACCACAGTGTGTATACAGATCTAATGTAACATGACCACAGTGTGTATACAGATCTAATGTAACATGACCACAGTGTGTATACAGATCTAATGTAACATGACCACAGGTGAGCAGTTTAAAGCGGTGTCCAATATGCCTTGAACAAGGACACTTTCACTTTAGTGGAACAATGACTTTCGGCAATAGTGTGTGCTTGAGCATACAACTACGACATTGTTTGTACATATCATCATCATCAGTCATTTGATCCGTAATAAAATGGCCATGATATTTAATCTTATTCCAGACACGCGCGCATACACGCGCGGAGGCGGACCCAATGTGATGATGTGTCTCCACTCTGACCAATCACTGTCTCACATTTCAGCTTTGACAGGAGAAGAGAAGGCAAGACGAGAGAGAGCCGCCAAACTGAGAGGTAAAGTGTGTGTGTGTGTGTGTGTGTGTGTGTGTGTGTGTGTGTGTGTGTGTGTGTGTGTGTGTGTGTGTGTGTGTGTGTGTGTGTGTGTGTGTGTGTGTGTGTGTGTGTGTGTGTGTGTGTGTGTGTGTGTGTGTGTGTGTGTTTCACAGTTAGACAAAGACATTCTAATTACTAGTCTGTATATATGAACAGCAAATGATGTTCAGTGTGGGTAATGTGATGTAATACATCACGTTACTGATAGGGGGGGGGGGGGGGTTGTTTACATGGTCTTGGGAAGTTGGGTTTGGCACAAAAGTAGTTAATTAAAGGCTAATTAAACGTTTATTGTGCAAGTAAATGCAGATTGTAGTCCAATCATAAGTACACCATTGATGTGTGATGTAAATTTGGTGGTGATATTCTGCCTATAAATGGAAGTTATTGAATATTTTCACGTTCGGTGTTGCACTTTGTAGACGGTCCCTAACCGCTCACCGCCTGCTGCCCATGGAGATATTAAACGGTGAACGCGGAGGTTCACCGTTTCAAGCTTTTTGGGCTGCAAAGCAAGTTGTAGTTTGTTCTTTATATATAATCAGGTTAAGAATGAGATGTTTTGTGTGATTTAGGAATGAGTTGTTCCTGAGCTATTGAGCCAGCGTTGGTCGTTGCATCTGTCTGTATGTGTTTTTGTTGCCAAGGCAACAGGCCTATCTCACAGCCCCCTTTCCACGCCCACTTCCGGTAGATAGTGGTGTCATTTAACATTAAGCATTTACACTTTTTTTCTCTGGAGAATCTAAGTACATTTCCTAATGTTAAAATGTCAAAGACCGATAATAATATGAAGAAAACACAATGGTATAACAACTCAAATAAGTAGAATAAATCTTACCTTTACAAAACGGTAGTTTGTGGCTTGTGAAAATACCTCTTAACATGGAAGCCTATGGACCGCAAAAAAAATAACACCACTATCAACAAAAGGGGGCGCAAAAAGGGGGCGGGGAAATGCTGTGAGATAGGCCTATTCCCCGTCCGGGCGGACTTAAACCCTGTTGTTGTTGCGTGCTAACGGTAGGCGGTTAAGAAAACGTCTCCATTTGGCCACCCCGAGTCCCCGACAGATAAGCATTCCGTTTGTTCACTACAGGTCTGTTGGAGAAAACATCAGAGTATGAAGAAGAACTTCAACGCAACATGAGCAGTACA
>NW_027638114.1:0-20158 GCF_951216825.1 Electrona antarctica | reverse complement strand
CATAGCAAATTTCAGCTTAATAAGCTCTTCAGGTATGTCGCAGACTGCGCCCACTTTAATTGATAATTCCAAACTAAATGCTAGATTATAGAAAATAGCTTTGGTTACAGAGCTGCCATCCTGCAGCTCCTTCAAGGAAGCCATTTTCCACCCCCTCTGTCCCTCCCCTTAACAAACAGTACAGGAACTAATTGGACTGGGTTAGTGGTTTAGTCGACTTCACAAATCATTCATTCACTCAAGTAAATGGTTAGTTTTTTGCCCAGCTTTAATTAGCGGACTCTGACCTTATTTGTACTCAGAGAAGCCCATACTTCCCTACCAAATAAACCTTTTTATACTATAACCTTTTTATATTATATAGATTATATATAATATAAGTATATAGATTTATATTGGCCGTGGGCGGTCAAACTCTATAGCCTTCCGTAAACCTGGATTACAGGTTTTGCTAGATGCGTCACGCAACAGTTATTATAGACACGCCCTTCCTTTATGCGCACTTCAAAGCACGCCTTCAGCGTTAAACATTATTGACTCGTAAGATTATTACATCGCCTTTAATGCTGAGTTTAAAACCCTATTTTGTTCTAAACATTTATCACCGCTATTAATTACTACTTTGGTAGATTATACCGCCGCAGTGATTACCAGTCCCCCTGTCACTCCAGTGACACATTGGGACATTATTTGCATGACAGTGGGAAAGAGGAATTTCCATCTCCCCCCACATGCACTAAACTGCTGTTCTTGGTGCTGCACCCAGCAGGAAAAGACTTTTATTGTGGTTAGTATAAAAAGCACCTCTCTTGGTTTAAACGACCGGTGTCTTATCCGGTCTCAATTAAACTTTATGTTTGGTTACAAATAGTCTTTAATAATCAGTTTCCTAAACTGACCGTCGATTAGAACTTTGCCCTATCGAACAATGACTCCCAAACCATTAGTTAAACCCGCAGTCACTTTTGTGGCTCACGGTTTTAACTGTCCGTTTCAGATGGCCCCATAACCACACAAAACGGTTTAACGGTGTCGCATTTATTAGTAGCACAAATCAAACGGCATGCCGTCACGGCAGCATTTATAGTTTGATTTAATCCTGTGGATACTAACGCTGCGGCATCGCATTCACATCAACGTGCGCTGCCATCAACGCACGGCTTAAATTTCAGTTAAATAACGTCACACCAGACAACCACAATCAAACGGGGTGCCGTCTTTCGGCCCCAATTCTGTCTGATTTAATCCTGTGGTTATTAGTGTGGCACGATTCAACTCTGTGTGCTGGTCCCAACACACTGTAATTTATTTTTGTTACAAATTGTGGTCACTTTAGTGACTATACACCGATCTACGCTGTTTAGTTCAAACAGCACGGCAACCAAATAAGTTCAAACCGTCGCAGTTGAACTATATTCTGAATTAAACAACTTTAAATTGCAGATCCCTTTAGTGACTGCTATTTAAAGCCCTTCACAATGCGGTAGCAATTTAAACTGTAATATGTCAAACGGTTTCGGTTCAGACTATATTATATCTTAAATATGCCCGGGCGCGTGTTGCTGCTGCACGCTGATCCCAGTACGGCTCTTTCTTTCTGTTCAAACTAGGCACTTTAGTGGCTCTATGGTTTTAACAGTTCGCTCGGCGGCGAATTAACTTTCGCTCGGCGGCGAATTACTGTGCACTGATCCCAATGCACAGCACAACTGCCTTTAAATTGTGGTCACTTTAGTGACCACTAATTTAAAGTTCTTTAAACGCGGTAGCGATTGAAACCATAATATGTCCAAACGGTCTCAGTTTAGGCTATATTATGCTTCCAACCGCCCGGCCGTGATGTAAAACTGTGCGCTGATCCCAGCGCACGGTACAAAACTTTAAAATCTGTATTAATTAGGCCCTTTAGTGGCCTAATTAAGCCAGTCGCTGCTCGCAGCGATTTAAAACTGTTATTTGGCGATGTTGGGCCGAGGCTCCGACCAGCCCTTGCACTAGGCAGAGTTAAAGTGACTAACACGCACAGTTGAACCAAATGCTCCCAATGATAGCTTATATTTGATGAACTCAAACGTGCATTTTATAGGGTTTTTATTAATTCATATTAATTAAACACTTACAATCATACATTCACACGTTCTGTTCACACTTCCCCCCAACTCAAGATGAATACAGTAACCCCGGAATCTGGATTACAGGTCCTATTGGTCTGTGGTTCTATCCTAACTCTGTCGGTAGGGTTTACTATCATTTGAACACTCTAATCTCCCAGATCATGGTACAGTTTAGCTTGTCATAGTTGACTCTCAGACTTAGTTCAGTACATTAATGGTACATTAAGTGTACATTAAGTGATTAAGTGTAATTATGTGGTTTTAAATCTACCTTATCATTAATTAAATGGTAATTAAACAATGACCGGGAGACAAGAACACAGAGAGAACACTTGGTTACAATCTAACATCATATTACATCGATTATGAATAATGCACAATTATCTTTTTATAGCATATAATATATAGCAAATACATTACCGCCGGTCTCTGCCTAGACATGTTCACGTTCGATGGTATTGGTGAATCTAACTCACTTTGTGCCATACAGCATATAGTCACAGTGGGCCCTGACTGAAGTCCCACCTTCATGCTACACTTTCAGCCAATCATATGCCACTGACCCATGCATCCCTTCTGCCCTCTCTGTGAGAGGACAGTGTGGAGATCTGACTTTAGGTTAGATTAAACTGTCAGACTATTACAGGTATTTATCATTTAGGCTTTTTACCAACCCAATATATAATAGGTTATTTAGAACACATTTAAACAATTGAAGAGGAATTAAAGATTGGTTACTTCATTATTGTATGTTCTAAATGAGTTGACTCTGCCCTGTGAAAGGAGTCAATAATGGCCTGTCTTCCAACAGGAGAGGGCCGTAAAACCCCCGATGTTTGTAGAATGGAATGTGGGGACCTGAGCTCTCCCACTCTAAAGGAGCTGCTTATATCTCCACTCAATCTGACCCAATATATAATTTCTCATTATGAGTACAAATCTCGCACACCCATAATTAACCAAACAATGCTAAACCCCTTATTTTATCCCTAAACAAATGTGTCTTTTCTTTTACTATTTTGGATAGTTAAAATAACCAATCTACACGCTCACAACATGTCGATGTAGATGGGCTAGTTGCAATTCAAACATGTTTTGTTGTTTTGTGTGAAGTTTAACTACACAAAGTACTGTAAACTTTTGACACTTTTGTCACACTTTAACAGTTTTAATGCCGGGTTTAAACGATCGTCTTCCAGGCTAGACTGCCTATGTTTAAAGTTACCGTTGAACAGCCACTGCACCGCCCACTGAGTTGGTTAAAGTTACCGTTGAACAGCCTCTGCACCGACCACTGAGTTGGTTAAAGTTACCGTTGAACAGCCACTGCACCGACCACTGAGTTGGTTAAAGTTACCGTTGAACAGCCACTGCACCGACCACTGAGTTGGTTAAAGTTACCGTTGAACAGCCACTGAGTTGGTTAAAGTTACCTTTGAACAGCCACTGAGTTGGTTAAAGTTACCTTTGAACAGCCACTGCACCGACCGCTGAGTTGGTTAAAGTTACCGCTGAACAGCCACTGCACCGACCGCTGAGTTGGTTAAAGTTACCGTTGAACAGCCACTGCACCGACCACTGAGTTGGTTAAAGTTACCGTTGAACAGCCACTGAGTTGGTTAAAGTTACCTTTGAACAGCCACTGCACCGACCGCTGAGTTGGTTAAAGTTACCGCTGAACAGCCACTGCACCGACCGCTGAGTTGGTTAAAGTTACCGTTGAACAGCCACTGCACCGACCGCTGAGTTGGTTAAAGTTACCGTTGAACAGCCACTGCACCGACCGCTGAGTTGGTTAAAGTTACCGTTGAACAGCCACTGCACCGACCACTGAGTTGGTTAAAGTTACCGTTGAACAGCCACTGTACCGACCACTTAGTTGGTTAAAGTTACCTTTGAACAGCCACTGCACCGACCACTGAGTTGGTTATAGTTACCGTTGAACAGCCACTGCACCGACCGCTGAGTTGGTTAAAGTTACCGTTGAACAGCCACTGCACCGACCGCTGAGTTGGTTAAAGTTACCTTTGAACAGCCACTGCACCGACCGCTGAGTTGGTTAAAGTTACCTTTGAACAGCTACTGAGTTGGTTAAAGTTACCTTTGAAAAGCCACTGCACCGACCGCTGAGTTGGTTATAGTTACCTTTGAACAGCTACTGAGTTGGTTAAAGTTACCGTTGAACAGCCACTGCACCGACCGCTGAGTTGGTTAAAGTTACCTTTGAACAGCCACTGCACCGCCCGCTGAGTTGGTTATAGTTACCGTTGAACAGCCACTGCACCGCCCGCTGAGTTGGTTATAGTTACCGTTGAACAGCCTCTGAGTTGGTTAAAGTTACCGTTGAACAGCCACTGAGTTGGTTAAAGTTACCGTTGAACAGCCACTGAGTTGGTTAAAGTTACCGTTGAACAGCCACTGAGTTGGTTAAAGTTACCGTTGAACAGCTACTGAGTTGGTTAAAGTTACCGTTGAACAGCCTCTGAGTTGGTTATAGTTACCGTTGAACAGCCACTGAGTTGGTTAAAGTTACCGTTGAACAGCCACTGAGTTGGTTAAAGTTACCGTTGAACAGCCACTGAGTTGGTTATAGTTACCGTTGAACAGCCACTGAGTTGGTTAAAGTTACCTTTGAACAGCCACTAAGTTGGTTATAGTTACCGTTGAACAGCCACTGAGTTGGTTAAAGTTACCTTTGAACAGCCACTGAGTTGGTTAAAGTTACCGTTGAACAGCCACTGAGTTGGTTATAGTTACCGTTGAACAGCCACTGAGTTGGTTATAGTTACCGTTGAACAGCCTCTGAGTTGGTTATAGTTACCGTTGAACAGCCACTGAGTTGGTTAAAGTTACCGTTGAACAGCCACTGAGTTGGTTAAAGTTACCTTTGAACAGCCACTGAGTTGGTTAAAGTTACCTTTGAACAGCCACTGAGTTGGTTAAAGTTACCGTTGAACAGCCACTGAGTTGGTTATAGTTACCGTTGAACAGCCTCTGAGTTGGTTAAAGTTACCTTTGAACAGCCACTGAGTTGGTTATAGTTACCATTGAACAGCCACTGAGTTGGTTAAAGTTACCGTTGAACAGCCACTGAGTTGGTTAAAGTTACCGTTGAACAGCCACTGAGTTGGTTAAAGTTACCGTTGAACAGCCACTGAGTTGGTTAAAGTTACCGTTGAACAGCCGCTGCACCGACCGCTGAGTTGCTTGTCATGAAAATCCACTTTAAAACGGTGTAATCGCTTGTTGTAGTTTTGAAACATATTCCATGTGCCGACCACAACAACAGGGGCAGCCTCGTGCTGCTATAGGCAGCTATACCATTGTAAACAACAGGGACTCAATTTCCCAGAACCCTTTGCACGTCGGCACGACGGACCTTTTTGCGATGACGTCATCAAAACGCGTCTCATATCCCCTTCTGTACGGTGGATGACTTAAAACTGATTAAAAACGTGGATTTAAACTCAGGGAACTCGCGAATCGCAGCGAAAGTGTTATACAATGAATTAACTCGAGCAACTCGTTAATAGGAGTCAAAGTGTTAAATAGATCGCAGAGTAAAAGAGTGAAAAGTGCAAAACGTTACAAGTAGAACCGCTCTCCTCTACCTTTTCCGACACTGGATTCAAGTCTGCTTTGTCTGAAAGAACAAAACTAGTCTCTACCCTCTGGCGGATCCCATTTACATATTAACGACTTCATATCATAAGGTTACATTTTAACATTTAGGAATATCTCGTTGCTCAGTGTCTGGGGCACACCTCCCCGATGTCACGACTCCACAAAGAAGCATCCACTCGGTCCCCCCTCCCCAAAAGAATAAAACGTGTGCCCTTTTCCTGGGCCGCTAAGGTTGTTACAGCCAAGCATCTGAACCCACGCTAAAGTCTACGCCCTGGGGGTGAAAAGGGGCCATGCTTTTAGCACCAGTTTTTAACCCATTTTGGACGGGAACCCCTTTTGGTGTTTTAAGCATTATGTTATGCTTTAGCTGTTGAAAAATAGCAGACCTACAAGCTCGTAGCGCGGTACCGAGTGCCGCGCTACGAGCTTGTAGGTCTGCTATTTTTGAAAAATCGTGAAAATGTGCCGCAAATCTTTGAATATATATATTCTTTCAGAGCGAACATTTTTAACTCAAATCTTTGCTTCTGGGGAGTCCCTGGAACAATATATTTTCAGATGGGGGTCGGCGGCCAATTTCATACGATTTCTGGGGTCCTTGACATATAGAAACGTAGGTTTTTCATAAAACTGACTTTTTAAATTTCGATGTCGATGCCTAAATGGGTTAACCCATTTAGGCCTGACGTCGAAATAAAAAAAAAAGTCTTCTAAAGTTTTCTGAAATACCTATGTTTCTATATCAGTGGTGCTCAATATTTCATGTCAAGGACCCCCAGAATTTTCTGTATTTGGCTGCAGGACCCCCATCTGAAAATATGTTGTACCAGGGACCTTCCAGAATCAAAGATTGTAGTTAAAAACGTTCGCTCTGAAAGAATATAATTATTATATTCGAAGATTTGCCCCACATTTTCACGAATTTTCTAAAATAGCAGACCTACTAGTAGGTCTGCTATTTTTCAATAGCTAAACTAAAGCAACACCAAACACCAAAAGGGGTTCCCGCCCAAAATGGGTTAAGTACTGTGCCAAGCAGGGGTGACCCAGATAATGATGCGAACTTCTCCGGTGTTTGCGTCTCCGCTGCAGAGCTAGTGTGGAAAAGGTTTTGTGCCTCTTGGCGTTCCCTCTCGTTGGGGAAATGGCTGCCATGTCTGAGGGCTTTGCAAGGCTGAAGGTTTAAACACTGATGGAAAGGAGGAGAGTTCAAAGCCAAAAACAACCCTCAGTGTTGAAGGAGAATTCTGGAACTAGCCGTTTTCTTACCTTTTAAAGGTTCAATTCAAATATCACTTATTTTTTCTCTTTGTTGTGATAACCCTCCCTATACTATAGAGTGTGCTGACCATATAAGGAGTTCCTCCCTGTTCCTCCTTTGTTGTGATAACCCTCCCTATACTATAGAGTGTGCTGACCATATAAGGAGTTCCTCCCTGTCCCCAGTTAACCCCTATGGTTATTATTGTTATTATTATATATTTTTGAGTGGTGCAAACCACTCCAACAACCAGCTTTGTCTGTTTGTGTGTACCTGTACGTGTGTGTACCTGTACGTGGGACCCAAAGAAAATGAGCATGGTTACTATGGTCACTGACATTACGTCAGACCACAGCTGATCAGGCTATATAAGACCTTGCACCACTCAGTTCACACGGGTGTGATTTTTTTAAGACATCTGTCTTTCATATTGTCTCATAACTCCACAGTGTTTTGTCCCAAATGGGGACTGCAGTAGTGGGCGATTTACCACCAAACACACTGCCTGGGCTCAGGATGGAGTTACTGTTGCCTCCGCGATTTCCAAACGCTTCATCATACAGTCTGGAGCAACGGAAGAGCTGTCGTGAGTAAACTATAAAGCGGAAGTGGAGCCTCCTCGCCACTTCCGTTTTCGTCTTTACAGTCGCGCACATTTATCCTAATATAAATAGAAAACATCTAAGCATATATATAGCTTGTTGCTTATCTGAAAACGAAATGAAAAAATTAGCTCTAAACATATTTTAAAATATATTTTCGTGAACGGAAATGGCAGCTTCCGTTACTCAGCTCATGGGGCTGTAGGTCCAGACTCTATATAGCATTCTGTTACTCAGCTCATGGAGCTGTAGTTCCAGACTCTATATAGCATTCTGTTACTCAGCTCATGGGGCTGTAGGTCCAGACTCTATATAGCATTCCTTACTCAGCTCATGGGGCTGTAGTTCCAGACTCTATATAGCATTCCTTACTCAGCTCATGGGGCTGTAGTTCCAGACTCTATATAGCATTCCTTACTCAGCTCATGGGGGCTGTAGGTCCAGACTCTATATAGCATTCCTTACTCAGCTCATGGGGCTGTAGTTCCAGACTCTATATAGCATTCCTTACTCAGCTCATGGGGCTGTAGGTCCAGACTCTATATAGCATTCCTTACTCAGCTCATGGGGCTGTAGTTCCAGACTCTATATAGCATTCTGTTACTCAGCTCATGGGGCTATAGGTCCAGACTCTATATAGCATTCTGTTACTCAGCTCATGGGGCTGTAGTTCCAGACTCTATATAGCATTCCTTACTCAGCTCATGGGGCTGTAGGTCCAGACTCTATATAGCATTCTGTTACTCAGCTCATGGGGCTGTAGGTCCAGACTCTATATAGCATTCTGTTACTCAGCTCATGGGGCTGTAGGTCCAGACTCTATATAGCATTCTGTTACTCAGCTCATGGGGCTGTAGGTCCAGACTCTATATAGCATTCCTTACTCAGCTCATGGAGCTGTGGGTCCAGACTCTATATAGCATTCTGTTACTCAGCTCATGGGGCTGTAGGTCCAGACTCTATATAGCATTCTGTTACTCAGCTCATGGGGCTGTAGGTCCAGACTCTATATAGCATTCCTTACTCAGCTCATGGGGCTGTAGGTCCAGACTCTATATAGCATTCCTTACTCAGCTCATGGGGCTATAGTTCCAGACTCTATATAGCATTCCTTACTCAGCTCATGGGGCAATAGTTCCAGACTCTTTATAGCATTCCTTACTCAGCTCATGGGGCAATAGTTCCAGACTCTATATAGCATTCCTTACTCAGCTCATGGGGCTGTAGGTCCAGACTCTATATAGCATTCCTTACTCAGCTCATGGGGCTGTAGGTCCAGACTCTATGTAGCATTCCTTACTCAGCTCATGGGGCTGTAGTTCCAGACTCTATATAGCATTCCTTACTCAGCTCATGGGGCTGTAGGTCCAGACTCTATGTAGCATTCCTTACTCAGCTCATGGGGCTGTAGTTCCAGACTCTATATAGCATTCCTTACTCAGCTCATGGGGCTGTAGTTCCAGACTCTATATAGCATTCCTTACTCAGCTCATGGGGCTATAGGTCCAGACTCTATATAGCATTCTGTTACTCAGCTCATGGGGCTGTAGGTCCAGACTCTATATAGCATTCCTTATTCAGCTCATGGAGTTGTGGAAAAGTTGTCTGGCTACACGAGACTACTCATTGAAGGACACTAGACCTGTACGTGCCTAATACCTAATACCTAATAATACCCGTTGTCAACTTGTCATAGCACCCGTTTTAACTGTCTGTCTGTGTCCCACATGGAGATCTTTGTATCTGCCGGTCTGCCTGGGTATGAGGCTGGAAATTGCACAGGTGAGGGGACTTGGCCTCATTAGGCCCACTGGCAGAGCCTGACCAGAGCCTTTTGTGGTGGTTCTGGACAACCGTGGGACTGACGGGCACTGCACTCCCTGTGGGGGTGTGGAACGTGTGTGTCGAAGTTGAAGTCGGTGGGGCAAACGGTTCTCGAGTTACATGCATTACAACCGTACACACACACACACACACACACACACACACACACACACACACACACACACACAGACAGACAGACAGACAGACAGACAGACAGACAGACAGACAGACAGACAGACAGACAGACAGACAGACAGACAGACAGACAGACAGACAGACAGACAGACAGACAGACAGACAGACAGACAGACAGACAGACAGACAGAGGCGCATTTATAGTTAGATAATGACATCAGATTAAAATCGTCTCATATAAGTATTGTGGTCAAAAAATAACTCTCAGCGTTATTGTCAGGGAGGTGTCTCTGTATCGTTATATTGTCAGGGAGGTGTCTCTGTATCGTTATATTGTCAGGGAGGTGTCTCTGTATCGTTATATTGTCAGGGAGGTGTCTCTGTATCGTTTACGACCTTCAGTCACTCATATTTTGATACAGTCTGTTTCTAGCGAAAATCTAACTAATTCAGCAGCATTAGCGTTTTCTCACAGTCAGTTGGTTCTTGTTGTCACTGTTGTTGTTGTTGAACTGGGGGTGGTGGAAACACCTTTGAAAGTATGAGTCCATTATTTCTCCCGTAGAGTTTTCTGAGCTTGTAATAATTTTTTTGTGCTGCTGTTGCCTTCCGGCCTGCCTGCCGGGCAGTAGCTCTACGGTGCAGGGGGGAGAGTGACTGGGGGGGGGGGGCAGGGGGGAGAGTGACTGGGCCTGATGATAACAGTAGCTCTACGGGGCAGGGGGGAGAGTGACTGGGGGGGGGGGGGGGCAGGGGGGAGAGTGACTGGGCCTGATGATAACAGTAGCTCTACGGGGCAGGGGGGAGAGTGACTGGGGGGGGGGGGGGGGGGGGGGGGGGGAAGAGTGACGGGGGGGGGGGGGGGGGGGGGGAGAGTGACTGGGCCTGATGATAACAGTAGCTCTACGGGGCAGGGGGGAGAGTGACTGGGGGGGGGGGGGGGCAGGGGGGAGAGTGACTGGGCCTGATGATAACAGCTCTACGGTGCAGGGGGGAGAGTGACTGGGGGGGGGGGGGGGGGGGGAAGAGTGACGGGGGGGGGGGGGGGAGAGTGACTGGGCCTGATGATAACAGTAGCTCTACGGTGCAGGGGGAGAGTGACTGGGGGGGGGGGGGGGGCAGGGGGAGAGTGACTGGGCCTGATGATAACAGCTCTACGGTGCAGGGGGAGAGTGACGGGGGGGGGGGGGGGGGAGTGACTGGGCCTGATGATAACAGCTCTACGGTGCAGGGGGGAGAGTGACTGGGGGGGGGGGGGGCAGGGGGGAGAGTGACTGGGCCTGATGATAACAGTAGCTCTACGGGGCAGGGGGGAGAGTGACTGGGGGGGGGGGGGGGGGGGGGGGGAAGAGTGACGGGACGGGGGGGGGGGGGGAGAGTGACTGGGCCTGATGATAACAGTAGCTCTATGGTGCAGGGGGAGAGTGACTGGGGGGGGGGGGGGGCAGGGGGAGAGTGACTGGGCCTGATGATAACAGTAGCTCTATGGTGCAGGGGGAGAGTGACTGGGGGGGGGGGGGGGGCAGGGGGAGAGTGACTGGGCCTGATGATAACAGCTCTACGGTGCAGGGGGAGAGTGACGGGGGGGGGGGGGGGAGTGACTGGGCCTGATGATAACAGCTCTACGGTGCAGGGGGGAGAGTGACTGGGGGGGGGCAGGGGTCACCTCAGCCGTTGTATTAGTAGCCGATTACGAGTAACTACAATTACAACGTAGGCATTTGGCAGACGCTCTTTATCCACAGAGACGTACAGTAAGTACTATAAGTAAGCAAGGTAAACATATCCTACTGTAAATGCACCACGTCTCTGTGTGCGTGCGTGTGCGTGTGCGTGAGCGCGTGCGTGTGCGCGTGTGTGTGTGTGCGTGTGTGTGTACGGTTGTAATGCACGTAACTCCAGAACCGTTCGCCCCACCGACTTCACATTCGACACACACGTTCCACACCCCCGCAGGGAGTGCAGTGCCCGGTATCGAGTCGGTCGGACCCACGGTTCTCCAGAACCACCTCAAAAGGCTCTGGTCAGGCTCTGCCAGTGCATGGGCCTAATCAGCCTAAATCCCCTCACCATGTGCACTTTCCAGCCTCTGCCTCAGCCAATTGATTGCCATGGCAACCCCACACCTGACAATTGATTACTTAACCAGTCCACTTTTCTGGATTTTATTAAATTATGCTGGAGACCTTCTGGAACTTCAAGGTTAGATTATGCCCGTCAATCATGTGTCTTTTTCTGCACTAGCAGCTGCGAGGGGAACAGTGGTCATATCTTTAGATCCAGCTGCGAGGGGAACAGTGGTCATATCTTTAGATTCAGCTGCGAGGGGAACAGTGGTCATATCTTTAGATTCAGCTGCGAGGGGAACAGTGGTCATATCTTTAGATTCTTGCTGCGAGGGGAACAGTGGTCATATCTTTAGATTCAGCTGCGAGGGGAACAGTGGTCATATCTTTAGATCCAGCTGCGAGGGGAACAGTGGTCATATCTTTAGATTCAGCTGCGAGGGGAACAGTGGTCATATCTTTAGATTCTTGCTGCGAGGGGAACAGTGGTCATATCTTTAGATTCTTGCTGCGAGGGGAACAGTGGTCATATCTTTAGATCCAGCTGCGAGGGGAACAGTGGTCATATCTTTAGATTCAGCTGCGAGGGGAACAGTGGTCATATCTTTAGATTCAGCTGCGAGGGGAACAGTGGTCATATCTTTAGATTCAGATGCGAGGGGAACAGTGGTCATATCTTTAGCTGCGAGGGGAACAGTGGTCATATCTTTAGATTCAGCTGCGAGGGGAACAGTGGTCATATCTTTAGATTCAGCTGCGAGGGGAACAGTGGTCATATCTTTAGATTCAGCTGCGAGGGGAACAGTGGTCATATCTTTAGATTCTTGCTGCGAGGGGAACAGTGGTCATATCTTTAGCTGCGAGGGGAACAGTGGTCATATCTTTAGATCCAGCTGCGAGGGGAACAGTGGTCATATCTTTAGATTCAGCTGCGAGGGGAACAGTGGTCATATCTTTAGATCCAGCTGCGAGGGGAACAGTGGTCATATCTTTAGATTCAGCTGCGAGGGGGACAGTGGTCATATCTTTAGATTCAGCTGCGAGGGGAACAGTGGTCATATCTTTAGATTCAGCTGCGAGGGGAACAGTGGTCATATCTTTAGATTTAGCTGCGAGGGGAACAGTGGTCATATCTTTAGCTGCGAGGGGAACAGTGGTCATATCTTTAGATCCAGCTGCGAGGGGAACAGTGGTCATATCTTTAGATTCAGCTGCGAGGGGAACAGTGGTCATATCTTTAGATCCAGCTGCGAGGGGAACAGTGGTCATATCTTTAGATCCAGCTGCGAGGGGAACAGTGGTCATATCTTTAGATTCAGCTGCGAGGGGAACAGTGGTCATATCTTTAGATTCAGCTGCGAGGGGAACAGTGGTCATATCTTTAGATCAGCTGCGAGGGGAACAGTGGTCATATCTTCAGCTGCGAGGGGAACAGTGGTCATATCTTTAGATTCAGCTGCGAGGGGAACAGTGGTCATATCTTTAGCTCTGCGAGGGGAACAGTGGTCATATCTTTAGATTCAGCTGCGAGGGGAACAGTGGTCATATCTTTAGCTCTGCGAGGGGAACAGTGGTCATATCTTTAGATTCAGCTGCGAGGGGAACATTGGTCATATCTTTAGATTCAGCTGCGAGGGGAACAGTGGTCATATCTTTAGATTCAGCTGCGAGGGGAACAGTGGTCATATCTTTAGATTCAGCTGCGAGGGGAACAGTGGTCATATCTTTAGATTCAGCTGCGAGGGGAACAGTGGTCATATCTTTAGATTCAGCTGCGAGGGGAACAGTGGTCATATCTTTAGATTCAGCTGCGAGGGGAACAGTGGTCATATCTTTAGCTGCGAGGGGAACAGTGGTCATATCTTTAGCTGCGAGGGGAACAGTGGTCATATCTTTAGCTGCGAGGGGAACAGTGGTCATATCTTTAGATTCAGCTGCGAGGGGAACAGTGGTCATATCTTTAGCTGCGAGGGGAACAGTGGTCATATCTTTAGCTGCGAGGGGAACAGTGGTCATATCTTTAGCTGCGAGGGGAACAGTGGTCATATCTTTAGCTGCGAGGGGAACAGTGGTCATATCTTTAGCTGCGAGGGGAACAGTGGTCATATCTTTAGCTGCGAGGGGAACAGTGGTCATATCTTTAGCTGCGAGGGGAACAGTGGTCATATCTTTAGATTCAGCTGCGAGGGGAACAGTGGTCATATCTTTAGCTGCGAGGGGAACAGTGGTCATATCTTTAGCTGCGAGGGGAACAGTGGTCATATCTTTAGCTGCGAGGGGAACAGTGGTCATATCTTTAGCTGCGAGGGGAACAGTGGTCATATCTTTAGCTGCGAGGGGAACAGTGGTCATATCTTTAGCTGCGAGGGGAACAGTGGTCATATCTTTAGCTGCGAGGGGAACAGTGGTCATATCTTTAGATTCAGCTGCGAGGGGAACAGTGGTCATATCTTTAGATTCAGCTGCGAGGGGAACAGTGGTCATATCTTTAGCTGCGAGGGGAACAGTGGTCATATCTTTAGCTGCGAGGGGAACAGTGGTCATATCTTTAGCTGCGAGGGGAACAGTGGTCATATCTTTAGCTGCGAGGGGAACAGTGGTCATATCTTTAGCTGCGAGGGGAACAGTGGTCATATCTTTAGCTGCGAGGGGAACAGTGGTCATATCTTTAGATTCAGCTGCGAGGGGAACAGTGGTCATATCTTTAGATTCAGCTGCGAGGGGAACAGTGGTCATATCTTTAGCTGCGAGGGGAACAGTGGTCATATCTTTAGCTGCGAGGGGAACAGTGGTCATATCTTTAGCTGCGAGGGGAACAGTGGTCATATCTTTAGATTCAGCTGCGAGGGGAACAGTGGTCATATCTTTAGATTCAGCTGCGAGGGGAACAGTGGTCATATCTTTAGATTCAGCTGCGAGGGGAACAGTGGTCATATCTTTAGATTCAGCTGCGAGGGGAACAGTGGTCATATCTTTAGATTCAGCTGCGAGGGGAACAGTGGTCATATCTTTAGATTCAGCTGCGAGGGGAACAGTGGTCATATCTTTAGATTCAGCTGCGAGGGGAACAGTGGTCATATCTTTAGATTCAGCTGCGAGGGGAACAGTGGTCATATCTTTAGATTCAGCTGCGAGGGGAACAGTGGTCATATCTTTAGATTCAGCTGCGAGGGGAACAGTGGTCATATCTTTAGATTCAGCTGCGAGGGGAACAGTGGTCATATCTTTAGATTCTAGCAGCTGCGAGGGGGACAGTGGTCATATCTTTAGATTCTAGCAGCTGCGAGGGGAACAGTGGTCATATCTTTAGATTCTAGCAGCTGCGAGGGGGACAGTGGTCATATCTTTAGATTCTAGCAGCTGCGAGGGGAACAGTGGTCATATCTTTAGCTGCGAGGGGGACAGTGGTCATATCTTTAGCTGCGAGGGGGACAGTGGTCATATCTTTAGCTGCGAGGGGGACAGTGGTCATATCTTTAGCTGCGAGGGGGACAGTGGTCATATCTTTAGCTGCGAGGGGGACAGTGGTCATATCTTTAGCTGCGAGGGGGACAGTGGTCATATCTTTAGCTGCGAGGGGGACAGTGGTCATATCTTTAGCTGCGAGGGGGACAGTGGTCATATCTTTAGCTGCGAGGGGGACAGTGGTCATATCTTTAGCTGCGAGGGGGACAGTGGTCATATCTTTAGCTGCGAGGGGGACAGTGGTCATATCTTTAGCTGCGAGGGGGACAGTGGTCATATCTTTAGCTGCGAGGGGGACAGTGGTCATATCTTTAGCTGCGAGGGGGACAGTGGTCATATCTTTAGCTGCGAGGGGGACAGTGGTCATATCTTTAGCTGCGAGGGGGACAGTGGTCATATCTTTAGCTGCGAGGGGGACAGTGGTCATATCTTTAGCTGCGAGGGGGACAGTGGTCATATCTTTAGCTGCGAGGGGGACAGTGGTCATATCTTTAGCTGCGAGGGGGACAGTGGTCATATCTTTAGCTGCGAGGGGGACAGTGGTCATATCTTTAGCTGCGAGGGGGACAGTGGTCATATCTTTAGCTGCGAGGGGGACAGTGGTCATATCTTTAGCTGCGAGGGGGACAGTGGTCATATCTTTAGCTGCGAGGGGGACAGTGGTCATATCTTTAGCTGCGAGGGGGACAGTGGTCATATCTTTAGCTGCGAGGGGGACAGTGGTCATATCTTTAGCTGCGAGGGGGACAGTGGTCATATCTTTAGCTGCGAGGGGGACAGTGGTCATATCTTTAGCTGCGAGGGGGACAGTGGTCATATCTTTAGCTGCGAGGGGGACAGTGGTCATATCTTTAGCTGCGAGGGGGACAGTGGTCATATCTTTAGCTGCGAGGGGGACAGTGGTCATATCTTTAGCTGCGAGGGGGACAGTGGTCATATCTTTAGCTGCGAGGGGGACAGTGGTCATATCTTTAGCTGCGAGGGGGACAGTGGTCATATCTTTAGCTGCGAGGGGGACAGTGGTCATATCTTTAGCTGCGAGGGGGACAGTGGTCATATCTTTAGCTGCGAGGGGGACAGTGGTCATATCTTTAGCTGCGAGGGGGACAGTGGTCATATCTTTAGCTGCGAGGGGGACAGTGGTCATATCTTTAGCTGCGAGGGGGACAGTGGTCATATCTTTAGCTGCGAGGGGGACAGTGGTCATATCTTTAGCTGCGAGGGGGACAGTGGTCATATCTTTAGCTGCGAGGGGGACAGTGGTCATATCTTTAGCTGCGAGGGGGACAGTGGTCATATCTTTAGCTGCGAGGGGGACAGTGGTCATATCTTTAGCTGCGAGGGGGACAGTGGTCATATCTTTAGCTGCGAGGGGGACAGTGGTCATATCTTTAGCTGCGAGGGGGACAGTGGTCATATCTTTAGCTGCGAGGGGGACAGTGGTCATATCTTTAGCTGCGAGGGGGACAGTGGTCATATCTTTAGCTGCGAGGGGGACAGTGGTCATATCTTTAGCTGCGAGGGGGACAGTGGTCATATCTTTAGCTGCGAGGGGGACAGTGGTCATATCTTTAGCTGCGAGGGGGACAGTGGTCATATCTTTAGCTGCGAGGGGGACAGTGGTCATATCTTTAGCTGCGAGGGGGACAGTGGTCATATCTTTAGCTGCGAGGGGGACAGTGGTCATATCTTTAGCTGCGAGGGGGACAGTGGTCATATCTTTAGCTGCGAGGGGGACAGTGGTCATATCTTTAGCTGCGAGGGGGACAGTGGTCATATCTTTAGCTGCGAGGGGGACAGTGGTCATATCTTTAGCTGCGAGGGGGACAGTGGTCATATCTTTAGCTGCGAGGGGGACAGTGGTCATATCTTTAGCTGCGAGGGGGACAGTGGTCATATCTTTAGCTGCGAGGGGGACAGTGGTCATATCTTTAGCTGCGAGGGGGACAGTGGTCATATCTTTAGATTCGAGGGGAACAGTGGTCATATCTTTAGATTCTTGACACAACGACTGCATTATGGTATTTCAGGCCATGTCCTTTCCTCCCCTAACCCGTTTAGAGTTCACGTCGATTCTACAAATGTCTTCTAAATCCTGACAGTTTTCTCGAAAAACCCCATGTTTCTATGACTCAGTGGTGCTCAACCTTTTTCATGTCAAGGACCCCCAGAATGTATTGTGGCCGCCGACCCCCATCTGAAAATATGTTGTTCCATGCACCTCCCTGAAGCACACATTTGAGTTAAAAACGTTCGCTCTGAAAGAATATATATTAAAAGATTTGTGCCGCATTTTCACGATTTTTCAAAAATAGCAGACCTACAAGCTCGTAGCGCGGCACTCGGTGCCGCGCCACGAGCTTGTAGATCTGCTATTTTTCAATAGTTAAAGAATAACACAATGCAAACCGGGGGTTCCCGTCCAGAATGGGCTAATCCTGTGACAATCCCTGAGACAAACTGCTTGGACTCTGTTTGAACTGGTTTGCTTCTATATCCTCCAGACAGAAAAATATAAAGGGCAGCACGTTTTGTATTTTAAAAACGTTCTTTCCTGTCGTTTGTGTATACCGTAATTTGTCTGAGAGGAATGCAATACATCGACAGTGGTGGGAAAAATACTCTCTCGTGCGCGAGGTTGATTGAGGTGATACTCGGCTCCTCCACTTCACTGTGACTCATTCACTGGTTTGGAAAATATACACGCGCGCACACGCACACACACACACACACACACACACACACACACACACACACACACACACACACACACACACACACACACACGTGTGTGTGATGCAGAATGCATGTACTCTCTCTCTCTCTCTCTCTCTCTCTCGTGGTGGAGTTAATTGCATTAGACACTATTTAGTCTCAGAGCGTTCTGTCTCTCACACATCGATACCTCTGATGGTGAGACAGGACCTCTGATGGTGAGACAAGACCTCTGATGGTGAGACAGGACCTCAGATGGTGAGACAGGACCTCTGATGGTGAGACAAGACCTCTGATGGTGAGACAGGACCTCAGATGGTGAGACAGGACCTCAGATGGTGAGACAAGACCTCTGATGGTGAAACAGGACCTCTGATGGTGAGACAGGACCTCAGATGGTGAGACAAGACCTCTGATGGTGAGACAAGACCTCAGATGGTGAGACAGGACCTCATATGGTGAGACAGGACCTCAGATGGTGAGACAAGACCTCTGATGGTGAGACAGGACCTCTGATGGTGAGACAGGACCTCTGATGGTGAGACAGGACCTCAGATGGTGAGACAGGACCTCAGATGGTGAGACAAGACCTCTGATGGTGAGACAGGACCTCAGATGGTGAGACAGGACCTCTGACGGTGAGACAGGACCTCTGATGGTGAGACAGGACCTCTGATGGTGAGACAGGACCTCTGATGGTGAGACAAGACCTCAGATGTGAGACAGGACCTCATATGGTGAGACAGGACCTCAGATGGTGAGACAAGACCTCTGATGGTGAGACAGGACCTCTGATGGTGAGACAGGACCTCTGATGGTGAGACAGGACCTCTGATGGTGAGACAGGACCTCAGATGGTGAGACAGGACCTCTGATGGTGAGACAGGACCTCTGATGGTGAGACAGGACCTCTGATGGTGAGACAGGACCTCTGATGGTGAGACAGGACCTCTGATGGTGAGACAGGACGGGCACTAAACAACAACAGAGAAAACAACTATGGACTATGGAGCCACTGGACCATGGAGCCACTGGACCATGGAGCCACTGGACCATGGAGCTTGTCGACTCTGACAAACGTTTGGCCACAACCTCTTCTTATCTGTATTTACCTGGATTTGGTATTGCATACCCTGTTGTGCTGTATACGTCTTTGTATACGCTTACAGCTGCTACAGAGAGAATGGGAAATTATTAATTTGCTGTAGTGAACAATGGCAATTCTACTGTTAGGATTTACAACCGGCCTCTGCAAATCTAAATGAGTTAACTCAAGCCCCGCCAGCAGGGGGCGCCGATAGTTCAGCAACAGCCACCGTTCACCACCATTCTATTTGGCTGTAGAAGAAGACGGCCTCCTCCTCTACCCCAAAACACCAATGGTGAAGGTGGTCGCGCTGATCGGATTATTCACTCGCTAAGAGTCTTTAGAAGCGTTCATATTTTAGATGTGCGGTCACGGGGAAGAGCTATTGAGCCACTAAACACAGTCGCTGAATTTATCCAGCGTGATTTGAAATGGAATACACATAAAAAGGACTAGAAAGGCCTCATCCACCACCTTGCTCTTTCTCAATGCATTGAGGCTGAAGGGAAAGCAATCGAACATGGAGCTGCCGCTCGACGAGAGCTTAGATTAGCGGTAAGCCAACTTTATAGTTTTATCATTAAATAGAGCACTAATTAACACATTAAAGGAGCATTTAGTCATTTGGGTGATTTGGAACCCACGCCCCCACAAGCCCAAAGCCGCTTGCAGTAAGCAGACATGTCAAAAACTATGTTTGTGAAGAACTTAACCTTGCAGCTAAACAACACCTATAAACAGTTTGAAGAACACTACTTTAGTGAGAAACACCTTGCAGCTAAACAACACATATAAACAGTGTGTGAAGAACACTACTTTAGTGGGAAGCACCTTGCAGCTAAACAACACCTATAAACAGTTTGAAGAACACTACTTTAGTGAGAAACACCTTGCAGCTAAACAACACATATAAACAGTGTGTGAAGAACACTACTTTAGTGTGAAACACCTTGCAGCTAAACAACACATATAAACAGTTTGAAGAACACTACTTTAGTGAGAAACACCTTGCAGCTAAACAACACATATAAACAGTGTGTGAAGAACACTACTTTAGTGAGAAACACCTTGCAGCTAAACAACACATATAAACAGTTTGAAGAACACTACTTTAGTGTGAAACACCTTGCAGCTAAAACAACACATATAAACAGTTTGAAGAACACTACTTTAGTGAGAAACACCTTGCAGTTAAACAACACATATAAACAGTTTGAAGAACACTACTTTAGTGAGAAACACCTTGCAGCTAAACAACACAT
>NW_027638115.1:0-26113 GCF_951216825.1 Electrona antarctica | reverse complement strand
ACCTTGTCTGAACCCCTCCATCCTTCCTGTAGCTGCTCAGACTCTGCTTCTCTGCCCCCAGCCAAGCTTATAGGCCTGCAGAGTGTCTAGTTTTGAAGATACAGACTCTGCTAAGCAAAAGTGAACAGGGCCAAACTGGGCTTATTTCGCTGTGAAAGTGACATTTAGGCACGGAGTTGGAAAACCTTGTCTGAACCCCTCCATCCTTCCTGTAGCTGCTCAGACTCTGCTTCTCTGCCCCCAGCCAAGCTTATAGGCCTGCAGAGTGTCTAGTTTTGAAGATACAGACTCTGCTAAGCAAAAGTGAACAGGGCCAAACTGGGCTTATTTCGCTGTGAAAGTGACATTTAGGCACGGAGTTGGAAAACCTTGTCTGAACCCCTCCATCCTTCCTGTAGCTGCTCAGACTCTGCTTCTCTGCCCCCAGCCAAGCTTATAGGCCTGCAGAGTGTCTAGTTTTGAAGATACAGACTCTGCTAAGCAAAAGTGAACAGGGCCAAACTGGGCTTATTTCGCTGTGAAAGTGACATTTAGGCACGGAGTTGGAAAACCTTGTCTGAACCCCTCCATCCTTCCTGTAGCTGCTCAGACTCTGCTTCTCTGCCCCCAGCCAAGCTTATAGGCCTGCAGAGTGTCTAGTTTTGAAGATACAGACTCTGCTAAGCAAAAGTGAACAGGGCCAAACTGGGCTTATTTCGCTGTGAAAGTGACATTTAGGCACGGAGTTGGAAAACCTTGTCTGAACCCCTCCATCCTTCCTGTAGCTGCTCAGACTCTGCTTCTCTGCCCCCAGCCAAGCTTATAGGCCTGCAGAGTGTCTAGTTTTGAAGATACAGACTCTGCTAAGCAAAAGTGAACAGGGCCAAACTGGGCTTATTTCGCTGTGAAAGTGACATTTAGGCACGGAGTTGGAAAACCTTGTCTGAACCCCTCCATCCTTCCTGTAGCTGCTCAGACTCTGCTTCTCTGCCCCCAGCCAAGCTTATAGGCCTGCAGAGTGTCTAGTTTTGAAGATACAGACTCTGCTAAGCAAAAGTGAACAGGGCCAAACTGGGCTTATTTCGCTGTGAAAGTGACATTTAGGCACGGAGTTGGAAAACCTTGTCTGAACCCCTCCATCCTTCCTGTAGCTGCTCAGACTCTGCTTCTCTGCCCCCAGCCAAGCTTATAGGCCTGCAGAGTGTCTAGTTTTGAAGATACAGACTCTGCTAAGCAAAAGTGAACAGGGCCAAACTGGGCTTATTTCGCTGTGAAAGTGACATTTAGGCACGGAGTTGGAAAACCTTGTCTGAACCCCTCCATCCTTCCTGTAGCTGCTCAGACTCTGCTTCTCTGCCCCCAGCCAAGCTTATAGGCCTGCAGAGTGTCTAGTTTTGAAGATACAGACTCTGCTAAGCAAAAGTGAACAGGGCCAAACTGGGCTTATTTCGCTGTGAAAGTGACATTTAGGCACGGAGTTGGAAAACCTTGTCTGAACCCCTCCATCCTTCCTGTAGCTGCTCAGACTCTGCTTCTCTGCCCCCAGCCAAGCTTATAGGCCTGCAGAGTGTCTAGTTTTGAAGATACAGACTCTGCTAAGCAAAAGTGAACAGGGCCAAACTGGGCTTATTTCGCTGTGAAAGTGACATTTAGGCACGGAGTTGGAAAACCTTGTCTGAACCCCTCCATCCTTCCTGTAGCTGCTCAGACTCTGCTTCTCTGCCCCCAGCCAAGCTTATAGGCCTGCAGAGTGTCTAGTTTTGAAGATACAGACTCTGCTAAGCAAAAGTGAACAGGGCCAAACTGGGCTTATTTCGCTGTGAAAGTGACATTTAGGCACGGAGTTGGAAAACCTTGTCTGAACCCCTCCATCCTTCCTGTAGCTGCTCAGACTCTGCTTCTCTGCCCCCAGCCAAGCTTATAGGCCTGCAGAGTGTCTAGTTTTGAAGATACAGACTCTGCTAAGCAAAAGTGAACAGGGCCAAACTGGGCTTATTTCGCTGTGAAAGTGACATTTAGGCACGGAGTTGGAAAACCTTGTCTGAACCCCTCCATCCTTCCTGTAGCTGCTCAGACTCTGCTTCTCTGCCCCCAGCCAAGCTTATAGGCCTGCAGAGTGTCTAGTTTTGAAGATACAGACTCTGCTAAGCAAAAGTGAACAGGGCCAAACTGGGCTTATTTCGCTGTGAAAGTGACATTTAGGCACGGAGTTGGAAAACCTTGTCTGAACCCCTCCATCCTTCCTGTAGCTGCTCAGACTCTGCTTCTCTGCCCCCAGCCAAGCTTATAGGCCTGCAGAGTGTCTAGTTTTGAAGATACAGACTCTGCTAAGCAAAAGTGAACAGGGCCAAACTGGGCTTATTTCGCTGTGAAAGTGACATTTAGGCACGGAGTTGGAAAACCTTGTCTGAACCCCTCCATCCTTCCTGTAGCTGCTCAGACTCTGCTTCTCTGCCCCCAGCCAAGCTTATAGGCCTGCAGAGTGTCTAGTTTTGAAGATACAGACTCTGCTAAGCAAAAGTGAACAGGGCCAAACTGGGCTTATTTCGCTGTGAAAGTGACATTTAGGCACGGAGTTGGAAAACCTTGTCTGAACCCCTCCATCCTTCCTGTAGCTGCTCAGACTCTGCTTCTCTGCCCCCAGCCAAGCTTATAGGCCTGCAGAGTGTCTAGTTTTGAAGATACAGACTCTGCTAAGCAAAAGTGAACAGGGCCAAACTGGGCTTATTTCGCTGTGAAAGTGACATTTAGGCACGGAGTTGGAAAACCTTGTCTGAACCCCTCCATCCTTCCTGTAGCTGCTCAGACTCTGCTTCTCTGCCCCCAGCCAAGCTTATAGGCCTGCAGAGTGTCTAGTTTTGAAGATACAGACTCTGCTAAGCAAAAGTGAACAGGGCCAAACTGGGCTTATTTCGCTGTGAAATTTCGATGTCACTTTCACAGCGAAATAAGCCCAGTTTGGCCCTGTTCACTTTTGCTTAGCAGAGTCTGTATCTTCAAAACTAGACACTCTGCAGGCCTATAAGCTTGGCTGGGGGCAGAGAAGCAGAGTCTGAGCAGCTACAGGAAGGATGGAGGGGTTCAGACAAGGTTTTCCAACTCCGTGCCTAAATGTCACTTTCACAGCGAAATAAGCCCAGTTTGGCCCTGTTCACTTTTGCTTAGCAGAGTCTGTATCTTCAAAACTAGACACTCTGCAGGCCTATAAGCTTGGCTGGGGGCAGAGAAGCAGAGTCTGAGCAGCTACAGGAAGGATGGAGGGGTTCAGACAAGGTTTTCCAACTCCGTGCCTAAATGTCACTTTCACAGCGAAATAAGCCCAGTTTGGCCCTGTTCACTTTTGCTTAGCAGAGTCTGTATCTTCAAAACTAGACACTCTGCAGGCCTATAAGCTTGGCTGGGGGCAGAGAAGCAGAGTCTGAGCAGCTACAGGAAGGATGGAGGGGTTCAGACAAGGTTTTCCAACTCCGTGCCTAAATGTCACTTTCACAGCGAAATAAGCCCAGTTTGGCCCTGTTCACTTTTGCTTAGCAGAGTCTGTATCTTCAAAACTAGACACTCTGCAGGCCTATAAGCTTGGCTGGGGGCAGAGAAGCAGAGTCTGAGCAGCTACAGGAAGGATGGAGGGGTTCAGACAAGGTTTTCCAACTCCGTGCCTAAATGTCACTTTCACAGCGAAATAAGCCCAGTTTGGCCCTGTTCACTTTTGCTTAGCAGAGTCTGTATCTTCAAAACTAGACACTCTGCAGGCCTATAAGCTTGGCTGGGGGCAGAGAAGCAGAGTCTGAGCAGCTACAGGAAGGATGGAGGGGTTCAGACAAGGTTTTCCAACTCCGTGCCTAAATGTCACTTTCACAGCGAAATAAGCCCAGTTTGGCCCTGTTCACTTTTGCTTAGCAGAGTCTGTATCTTCAAAACTAGACACTCTGCAGGCCTATAAGCTTGGCTGGGGGCAGAGAAGCAGAGTCTGAGCAGCTACAGGAAGGATGGAGGGGTTCAGACAAGGTTTTCCAACTCCGTGCCTAAATGTCACTTTCACAGCGAAATAAGCCCAGTTTGGCCCTGTTCACTTTTGCTTAGCAGAGTCTGTATCTTCAAAACTAGACACTCTGCAGGCCTATAAGCTTGGCTGGGGGCAGAGAAGCAGAGTCTGAGCAGCTACAGGAAGGATGGAGGGGTTCAGACAAGGTTTTTCAACTCCGTGCCTAAATGTCACTTTCACAGCGAAATAAGCCCAGTTTGGCCCTGTTCACTTTTGCTTAGCAGAGTCTGTATCTTCAAAACTAGACACTCTGCAGGCCTATAAGCTTGGCTGGGGGCAGAGAAGCAGAGTCTGAGCAGCTACAGGAAGGATGGAGGGGTTCAGACAAGGTTTTCCAACTCCGTGCCTAAATGTCACTTTCACAGCGAAATAAGCCCAGTTTGGCCCTGTTCACTTTTGCTTAGCAGAGTCTGTATCTTCAAAACTAGACACTCTGCAGGCCTATAAGCTTGGCTGGGGGCAGAGAAGCAGAGTCTGAGCAGCTACAGGAAGGATGGAGGGGTTCAGACAAGGTTTTCCAACTCCGTGCCTAAATGTCACTTTCACAGCGAAATAAGCCCAGTTTGGCCCTGTTCACTTTTGCTTAGCAGAGTCTGTATCTTCAAAACTAGACACTCTGCAGGCCTATAAGCTTGGCTGGGGGCAGAGAAGCAGAGTCTGAGCAGCTACAGGAAGGATGGAGGGGTTCAGACAAGGTTTTCCAACTCCGTGCCTAAATGTCACTTTCACAGCGAAATAAGCCCAGTTTGGCCCTGTTCACTTTTGCTTAGCAGAGTCTGTATCTTCAAAACTAGACACTCTGCAGGCCTATAAGCTTGGCTGGGGGCAGAGAAGCAGAGTCTGAGCAGCTACAGGAAGGATGGAGGGGTTCAGACAAGGTTTTCCAACTCCGTGCCTAAATGTCACTTTCACAGCGAAATAAGCCCAGTTTGGCCCTGTTCACTTTTGCTTAGCAGAGTCTGTATCTTCAAAACTAGACACTCTGCAGGCCTATAAGCTTGGCTGGGGGCAGAGAAGCAGAGTCTGAGCAGCTACAGGAAGGATGGAGGGGTTCAGACAAGGTTTTCCAACTCCGTGCCTAAATGTCACTTTCACAGCGAAATAAGCCCAGTTTGGCCCTGTTCACTTTTGCTTAGCAGAGTCTGTATCTTCAAAACTAGACACTCTGCAGGCCTATAAGCTTGGCTGGGGGCAGAGAAGCAGAGTCTGAGCAGCTACAGGAAGGATGGAGGGGTTCAGACAAGGTTTTCCAAGTCCGTGCCTAAATCTCACTTTCACAGCGAAATAAGCCCAGTTTGGCCCTGTTCACTTTTGCTTAGCAGAGTCTGTATCTTCAAAACTAGACACTCTGCAGGCCTATATCAGCCCAATATCAATATCAGCCCAATATCAATATCAGCCCAATATCAGCATCAGCCCAATATCAGCATCAGCCCAATATCAGCATCAGCCCAATATCAGCATCAGCCCAATATCAGCATCAGCCCAATATCAGCATCAGCCCAATATCAGCATCAGCCCAATATCAGCATCAGCCCAATATCAGCATCAGCCCAATATCAGCATCAGCCCAATATCAGCATCAGCCCAATATCAGCATCAGCCCAATATCAGCATCAGCCCAATATCAGCATCAGCCCAATATCAGCATCAGCCCAATATCAGCATCAGCCCAATATCAGCATCAGCCCAATATCAGCATCAGCCCAATATCAGCATCAGCCCAATATCAGCATCAGCCCAATATCAGCATCAGCCCAATATCAGCATCAGCCCAATATCAGCATCAGCCCAATATCAGCATCAGCCCAATATCAGCATCAGCCCAATATCAGCATCAGCCCAATATCAGCATCAGCCCAATATCAGCATCAGCCCAATATCAGCATCAGCCCAATATCAGCATCAGCCCAATATCAGCATCAGCCCAATATCAGCATCAGCCCAATATCAGCATCAGCCCAATATCAGCATCAGCCCAATATCAGCATCAGCCCAATATCAGCATCAGCCCAATATCAGCATCAGCCCAATATCAGCATCAGCCCAATATCAGCATCAGCCCAATATCAGCATCAGCCCAATATCAGCATCAGCCCAATATCAGCATCAGCCCAATATCAGCATCAGCCCAATATCAGCATCAGCCCAATATCAGCATCAGCCCAATATCAGCATCAGCCCAATATCAGCATCAGCCCAATATCAGCATCAGCCCAATATCAGCATCAGCCCAATATCAGCATCAGCCCAATATCAGCATCAGCCCAATATCAGCATCAGCCCAATATCAGCATCAGCCCAATATCAGCATCAGCCCAATATCAGCATCAGCCCAATATCAGCATCAGCCCAATATCAGCATCAGCCCAATATCAGCATCAGCCCAATATCAGCATCAGCCCAATATCAGCATCAGCCCAATATCAGCATCAGCCCAATATCAGCATCAGCCCAATATCAGCATCAGCCCAATATCAGCATCAGCCCAATATCAGCATCAGCCCAATATCAGCATCAGCCCAATATCAGCATCAGCCCAATATCAGCATCAGCCCAATATCAGCATCAGCCCAATATCAGCATCAGCCCAATATCAGCATCAGCCCAATATCAGCATCAGCCCAATATCAGCATCAGCCCAATATCAGCATCAGCCCAATATCAGCATCAGCCCAATATCAGCATCAGCCCAATATCAGCATCAGCCCAATATCAGCATCAGCCCAATATCAGCATCAGCCCAATATCAGCATCAGCCCTAGACACTCTGCAGGCCTATAAGCTTGGCTGGGGGCAGAGAAGCAGCCCAATATGATATAATATCAGCTGATGCTGATATTGGGCTGATGCTGATATTGGGCTGATGCTGATATTGGGCTGATGCTGATATTGGGCTGATGCTGATATTGGGCTGATGCTGATATTGGGCTGATGCTGATATTGGGCTGATGCTGATATTGGGCTGATGCTGATATTGGGCTGATGCTGATATTGGGCTGATGCTGATATTGGGCTGATGCTGATATTGGGCTGATGCTGATATTGGGCTGATGCTGATATTGGGCTGATGCTGATATTGGGCTGATGCTGATATTGGGCTGATGCTGATATTGGGCTGATGCTGATATTGGGCTGATGCTGATATTGGGCTGATGCTGATATTGGGCTGATGCTGATATTGGGCTGATGCTGATATTGGGCTGATGCTGATATTGGGCTGATGCTGATATTGGGCTGATGCTGATATTGGGCTGATGCTGATATTGGGCTGATGCTGATATTGGGCTGATGCTGATATTGGGCTGATGCTGATATTGGGCTGATGCTGATATTGGGCTGATGCTGATATTGGGCTGATGCTGATATTGGGCTGATGCTGATATTGGGCTGATGCTGATATTGGGCTGATGCTGATATTGGGCTGATGCTGATATTGGGCTGATGCTGATATTGGGCTGATGCTGATATTGGGCTCAGCATCAGCCCAATATCAGCATCAGCCCAATATCAGCATCAGCCCAATATCAGCATCAGCCCAATATCAGCATCAGCCCAATATCAGCATCAGCCCAATATCAGCATCAGCCCAATATCAGCATCAGCCCAATATCAGCATCAGCCCAATATCAGCATCAGCCCAATATCAGCATCAGCCCAATATCAGCATCAGCCCAATATCAGCATCAGCCCAATATCAGCATCAGCCCAATATCAGCATCAGCCCAATATCAGCATCAGCCCAATATCAGCATCAGCCCAATATCAGCATCAGCCCAATATCAGCATCAGCCCAATATCAGCATCAGCCCAATATCAGCATCAGCCCAATATCAGCATCAGCCCAATATCAGCATCAGCCCAATATCAGCATCAGCCCAATATCAGCATCAGCCCAATATCAGCATCAGCCCAATATCAGCATCAGCCCAATATCAGCATCAGCCCAATATCAGCATCAGCCCAATATCAGCATCAGCCCAATATCAGCATCAGCCCAATATCAGCATCAGCCCAATATCAGCATCAGCCCAATATCAGCATCAGCCCAATATCAGCATCAGCCCAATATCAGCATCAGCCCAATATCAGCATCAGCCCAATATCAGCATCAGCCCAATATCAGCATCAGCCCAATATCAGCATCAGCCCAATATCAGCATCAGCCCAATATCAGCATCAGCCCAATATCAGCATCAGCCCAATATCAGCATCAGCCCAATATCAGCATCAGCCCAATATCAGCATCAGCCCAATATCAGCATCAGCCCAATATCAGCATCAGCCCAATATCAGCATCAGCCCAATATCAGCATCAGCCCAATATCAGCATCAGCCCAATATCAGCATCAGCCCAATATCAGCATCAGCCCAATATCAGCATCAGCCCAATATCAGCATCAGCCCAATATCAGCATCAGCCCAATATCAGCATCAGCCCAATATCAGCATCAGCCCAATATCAGCATCAGCCCAATATCAGCATCAGCCCAATATCAGCATCAGCCCAATATCAGCATCAGCCCAATATCAGCATCAGCCCAATATCAGCATCAGCCCAATATCAGCATCAGCCCAATATCAGCATCAGCCCAATATCAGCATCAGCCCAATATCAGCATCAGCCCAATATCAGCATCAGCCCAATATCAGCATCAGCCCAATATCAGCATCAGCCCAATATCAGCATCAGCCCAATATCAGCATCAGCCCAATATCAGCATCAGCCCAATATCAGCATCAGCCCAATATCAGCATCAGCCCAATATCAGCATCAGCCCAATATCAGCATCAGCCCAATATCAGCATCAGCCCAATATCAGCATCCTGCAGGCCTATAAGCTTGGCTGGGGGCAGAGAAGCAGCCCAATATGATATAATATCAGCTGATGCTGATATTGGGCTGATGCTGATATTGGGCTGATGCTGATATTGGGCTGATGCTGATATTGGGCTGATGCTGATATTGGGCTGATGCTGATATTGGGCTGATGCTGATATTGGGCTGATGCTGATATTGGGCTGATGCTGATATTGGGCTGATGCTGATATTGGGCTGATGCTGATATTGGGCTGATGCTGATATTGGGCTGATGCTGATATTGGGCTGATGCTGATATTGGGCTGATGCTGATATTGGGCTGATGCTGATATTGGGCTGATGCTGATATTGGGCTGATGCTGATATTGGGCTGATGCTGATATTGGGCTGATGCTGATATTGGGCTGATGCTGATATTGGGCTGATGCTGATATTGGGCTGATGCTGATATTGGGCTGATGCTGATATTGGGCTGATGCTGATATTGGGCTGATGCTGATATTGGGCTGATGCTGATATTGGGCTGATGCTGATATTGGGCTGATGCTGATATTGGGCTGATGCTGATATTGGGCTGATGCTGATATTGGGCTGATGCTGATATTGGGCTGATGCTGATATTGGGCTGATGCTGATATTGGGCTGATGCTGATATTGGGCTGATGCTGATATTGGGCTGATGCTGATATTGGGCTGATGCTGATATTGGGCTGATGCTGATATTGGGCTGATGCTGATATTGGGCTGATGCTGATATTGGGCTGATGCTGATATTGGGCTGATGCTGATATTGGGCTGATGCTGATATTGGGCTGATGCTGATATTGGGCTGATGCTGATATTGGGCTGATGCTGATATTGGGCTGATGCTGATATTGGGCTGATGCTGATATTGGGCTGATGCTGATATTGGGCTGATGCTGATATTGGGCTGATGCTGATATTGGGCTGATGCTGATATTGGGCTGATGCTGATATTGGGCTGATGCTGATATTGGGCTGATGCTGATATTGGGCTGATGCTGATATTGGGCTGATGCTGATATTGGGCTGATGCTGATATTGGGCTGATGCTGATATTGGGCTGATGCTGATATTGGGCTGATGCTGATATTGGGCTGATGCTGATATTGGGCTGATGCTGATATTGGGCTGATGCTGATATTGGGCTGATATTGATATTGGGCTGATATTGATATTGGGCTGATATAGGCCTGCAGAGTGTCTAGTTTTGAAGATACAGACTCTGCTAAGCAAAAGTGAACAGGGCCAAACTGGGCTTATTTCGCTGTGAAAGTGAGATTTAGGCACGGACTTGGAAAACCTTGTCTGAACCCCTCCATCCTTCCTGTAGCTGCTCAGACTCTGCTTCTCTGCCCCCAGCCAAGCTTATAGGCCTGCAGAGTGTCTAGTTTTGAAGATACAGACTCTGCTAAGCAAAAGTGAACAGGGCCAAACTGGGCTTATTTCGCTGTGAAAGTGACATTTAGGCACGGAGTTGGAAAACCTTGTCTGAACCCCTCCATCCTTCCTGTAGCTGCTCAGACTCTGCTTCTCTGCCCCCAGCCAAGCTTATAGGCCTGCAGAGTGTCTAGTTTTGAAGATACAGACTCTGCTAAGCAAAAGTGAACAGGGCCAAACTGGGCTTATTTCGCTGTGAAAGTGACATTTAGGCACGGAGTTGGAAAACCTTGTCTGAACCCCTCCATCCTTCCTGTAGCTGCTCAGACTCTGCTTCTCTGCCCCCAGCCAAGCTTATAGGCCTGCAGAGTGTCTAGTTTTGAAGATACAGACTCTGCTAAGCAAAAGTGAACAGGGCCAAACTGGGCTTATTTCGCTGTGAAAGTGACATTTAGGCACGGAGTTGGAAAACCTTGTCTGAACCCCTCCATCCTTCCTGTAGCTGCTCAGACTCTGCTTCTCTGCCCCCAGCCAAGCTTATAGGCCTGCAGAGTGTCTAGTTTTGAAGATACAGACTCTGCTAAGCAAAAGTGAACAGGGCCAAACTGGGCTTATTTCGCTGTGAAAGTGACATTTAGGCACGGAGTTGGAAAACCTTGTCTGAACCCCTCCATCCTTCCTGTAGCTGCTCAGACTCTGCTTCTCTGCCCCCAGCCAAGCTTATAGGCCTGCAGAGTGTCTAGTTTTGAAGATACAGACTCTGCTAAGCAAAAGTGAACAGGGCCAAACTGGGCTTATTTCGCTGTGAAAGTGACATTTAGGCACGGAGTTGGAAAACCTTGTCTGAACCCCTCCATCCTTCCTGTAGCTGCTCAGACTCTGCTTCTCTGCCCCCAGCCAAGCTTATAGGCCTGCAGAGTGTCTAGTTTTGAAGATACAGACTCTGCTAAGCAAAAGTGAACAGGGCCAAACTGGGCTTATTTCGCTGTGAAAGTGACATTTAGGCACGGAGTTGGAAAACCTTGTCTGAACCCCTCCATCCTTCCTGTAGCTGCTCAGACTCTGCTTCTCTGCCCCCAGCCAAGCTTATAGGCCTGCAGAGTGTCTAGTTTTGAAGATACAGACTCTGCTAAGCAAAAGTGAACAGGGCCAAACTGGGCTTATTTCGCTGTGAAAGTGACATTTAGGCACGGAGTTGGAAAACCTTGTCTGAACCCCTCCATCCTTCCTGTAGCTGCTCAGACTCTGCTTCTCTGCCCCCAGCCAAGCTTATAGGCCTGCAGAGTGTCTAGTTTTGAAGATACAGACTCTGCTAAGCAAAAGTGAACAGGGCCAAACTGGGCTTATTTCGCTGTGAAAGTGACATTTAGGCACGGAGTTGGAAAACCTTGTCTGAACCCCTCCATCCTTCCTGTAGCTGCTCAGACTCTGCTTCTCTGCCCCCAGCCAAGCTTATAGGCCTGCAGAGTGTCTAGTTTTGAAGATACAGACTCTGCTAAGCAAAAGTGAACAGGGCCAAACTGGGCTTATTTCGCTGTGAAAGTGACATTTAGGCACGGAGTTGGAAAACCTTGTCTGAACCCCTCCATCCTTCCTGTAGCTGCTCAGACTCTGCTTCTCTGCCCCCAGCCAAGCTTATAGGCCTGCAGAGTGTCTAGTTTTGAAGATACAGACTCTGCTAAGCAAAAGTGAACAGGGCCAAACTGGGCTTATTTCGCTGTGAAAGTGACATTTAGGCACGGAGTTGGAAAACCTTGTCTGAACCCCTCCATCCTTCCTGTAGCTGCTCAGACTCTGCTTCTCTGCCCCCAGCCAAGCTTATAGGCCTGCAGAGTGTCTAGTTTTGAAGATACAGACTCTGCTAAGCAAAAGTGAACAGGGCCAAACTGGGCTTATTTCGCTGTGAAAGTGACATTTAGGCACGGAGTTGGAAAACCTGAACCCCTCCATCCTTCCTGTAGCTGCTCAGACTCTGCTTCTCTGCCCCCAGCCAAGCTTATAGGCCTGCAGAGTGTCTAGTTTTGAAGATACAGACTCTGCTAAGCAAAAGTGAACAGGGCCAAACTGGGCTTATTTCGCTGTGAAAGTGACATTTAGGCACGGAGTTGGAAAACCTTGTCTGAACCCCTCCATCCTTCCTGTAGCTGCTCAGACTCTGCTTCTCTGCCCCCAGCCAAGCTTATAGGCCTGCAGAGTGTCTAGTTTTGAAGATACAGACTCTGCTAAGCAAAAGTGAACAGGGCCAAACTGGGCTTATTTCGCTGTGAAAGTGACATCGAAATTTCACAGCGAAATAAGCCCAGTTTGGCCCTGTTCACTTTTGCTTAGCAGAGTCTGTATCTTCAAAACTAGACACTCTGCAGGCCTATAAGCTTGGCTGGGGGCAGAGAAGCAGAGTCTGAGCAGCTACAGGAAGGATGGAGGGGTTCAGACAAGGTTTTCCAACTCCGTGCCTAAATGTCACTTTCACAGCGAAATAAGCCCAGTTTGGCCCTGTTCACTTTTGCTTAGCAGAGTCTGTATCTTCAAAACTAGACACTCTGCAGGCCTATAAGCTTGGCTGGGGGCAGAGAAGCAGAGTCTGAGCAGCTACAGGAAGGATGGAGGGGTTCAGACAAGGTTTTCCAACTCCGTGCCTAAATGTCACTTTCACAGCGAAATAAGCCCAGTTTGGCCCTGTTCACTTTTGCTTAGCAGAGTCTGTATCTTCAAAACTAGACACTCTGCAGGCCTATAAGCTTGGCTGGGGGCAGAGAAGCAGAGTCTGAGCAGCTACAGGAAGGATGGAGGGGTTCAGACAAGGTTTTCCAACTCCGTGCCTAAATGTCACTTTCACAGCGAAATAAGCCCAGTTTGGCCCTGTTCACTTTTGCTTAGCAGAGTCTGTATCTTCAAAACTAGACACTCTGCAGGCCTATAAGCTTGGCTGGGGGCAGAGAAGCAGAGTCTGAGCAGCTACAGGAAGGATGGAGGGGTTCAGACAAGGTTTTCCAACTCCGTGCCTAAATGTCACTTTCACAGCGAAATAAGCCCAGTTTGGCCCTGTTCACTTTTGCTTAGCAGAGTCTGTATCTTCAAAACTAGACACTCTGCAGGCCTATAAGCTTGGCTGGGGGCAGAGAAGCAGAGTCTGAGCAGCTACAGGAAGGATGGAGGGGTTCAGACAAGGTTTTCCAACTCCGTGCCTAAATGTCACTTTCACAGCGAAATAAGCCCAGTTTGGCCCTGTTCACTTTTGCTTAGCAGAGTCTGTATCTTCAAAACTAGACACTCTGCAGGCCTATAAGCTTGGCTGGGGGCAGAGAAGCAGAGTCTGAGCAGCTACAGGAAGGATGGAGGGGTTCAGACAAGGTTTTCCAACTCCGTGCCTAAATGTCACTTTCACAGCGAAATAAGCCCAGTTTGGCCCTGTTCACTTTTGCTTAGCAGAGTCTGTATCTTCAAAACTAGACACTCTGCAGGCCTATAAGCTTGGCTGGGGGCAGAGAAGCAGAGTCTGAGCAGCTACAGGAAGGATGGAGGGGTTCAGACAAGGTTTTCCAACTCCGTGCCTAAATGTCACTTTCACAGCGAAATAAGCCCAGTTTGGCCCTGTTCACTTTTGCTTAGCAGAGTCTGTATCTTCAAAACTAGACACTCTGCAGGCCTATAAGCTTGGCTGGGGGCAGAGAAGCAGAGTCTGAGCAGCTACAGGAAGGATGGAGGGGTTCAGACAAGGTTTTCCAACTCCGTGCCTAAATGTCACTTTCACAGCGAAATAAGCCCAGTTTGGCCCTGTTCACTTTTGCTTAGCAGAGTCTGTATCTTCAAAACTACATTACATTACATTACATTACAGTCATTTAGCAGACGCTTTTATCCAAAGCGACTTACAATAAGTGTATTCAACATAGGTAGGGAACAAAAACTACTAATCACCAGAAGTCTTTAGTGCATTTTCTGCAAAAACAAGCAACCAAGAGTATACCTAGCGCTAAGGTAAAAGTGCAATATATCAGCTACCTATTTCCTTAACCGGATGAGACAAAATAGCTAAATCAAATGAGCATGAGCTAAAACAATTAAGTGTATCGACTAAACAAGATCCAATAAACAATACAACAATAGAAAACAAACGTTCGTACAACTAGTTAACAACAAGTAGGTCAGGCAGAGAGGAAGGGTAGTGTTTCCTGAAGAGGTGGGTTTTCAACCTGCGGCGAAATATGGGCAGTGACTCTGCTGTCCTAACATCAGTGGGGAGTTCATTCCACCACTGTGGGGCCAGAACAGAAAAGAGTCGTGACCGTGTGGATCGGCCAGAAGGACCCTTGAGTGACGAGGCAATCAGTCGCCCCGAGGTGGCAGACCGAAGTGGTCGGGCAGGGGTGTAGGCATCGACCATAGCCCGGAGATAGGAAGGAGCTGTTCCTTTCACTGCCCTATAGGCTAACACCAGGGTTTTGAACTGGATGCGGGCCGCTACGGGGAGCCAGTGTAGAGAACGGAGAAGGATGGTTGTGTGGGAGAACTTGGGGCGGTTGAACACCAGACGAGCCGCAGCTTTCTGAACAAGCTCCAGAGGTCTGATGGCAGATGCCGGAGCACCAGCAAGGAGAGAGTTGCAGTAGTCCAGGCGGGAGATGACGAGAGCCTGGATGAGTACCTGGGCTGCCTTCTCCGTGAGGAAGGGGCGAATCCTCCTGATGTTGTAGAGGAGGAATCTGCAGGACCTTGTCACTGATGCGATGTTTGCCGAGAACGTCAGTTGATCGTCCAGGGTCACACCCAGATTTTTCGCAGTCCGAGTTGAGGTCACCACAGCATTATCAATGGTGATGGCCATGTCTCGGTGCGGACAGCCCTTCCCCGGGAGGAACATCAGCTCGGTCTTGTCCAGGTTGAGCTTCAGGTGGTTTGTCGACATCCACGCCGAGATGTCAGCCAGACAAGCAGCAATGCGTGCCTCCACTTGGGTATCAGAGGGGGGGAATGAGAGGATCAGCTGGGTGTCATCGGCATAGCAGTGGTAGGAAAAGCCATGGGAGTGGATGACAGCACCCAGAGATGTAGTGTAGAGAGAGAAAAGAAGAGGACCCAGAACCGAGCCTTGGGGAACCCCAGTTGTGAGCCTGTGTGGTTCTGACACAGACCCTCTCAGCATCACCTGGTAGGAGCGACCCGTCAGGTAGGATGCAAACAGGGAGAGTGCAGAGCCTGAGACACCCATCCCCTCGAGGGTGGAGAGGAGGATCTGATGGTTCACCGTGTCGAACGCTGCAGACAGGTCCAGGAGTATCAGGACGGAGGAGAGAGAGTTCGCTCTAGCGGCATGGAGCGACTCCGTCACTGCCAGCAGGGCAGTCTCTGTCGAGTGACCCACTTTGAAACCAGACTGGTTGGAGTCCAGGAGGTTGTTCTGGTGGAGATAGGAGGACAGTTGTTTAAAGACAGCACGTTCGAGAGTTTTAGATAGGAAGGATAGAAGGGAAACCGGTCTGTAGTTCTTGATCTCAGAGGGGTCAAGTGTCGGTTTCTTCAGGAGGGGGGTGACTCTGGCAGTCTTGAAAGTAGAGGGAAAGTAGCCAGATGTCAGAGAGGTGTTAATAAGGTGGGTTAAGAAGGGAAGAAGTTCAGGTGCAATAGACTGCAACAGAGTGGATGGGACCGGGTCCAGAGAGCATGAGGTGGGGCGACTAGAGGTAACAAGGAGAAGGACCTCGTTAGGGGAGAGGGGAGAGAAGTGGGATAGAGAGGGGATGGGGGGGGGAAGAGGAGTAGATGAAGGTAGAGAGGGGGGGGTGGCAGGCAGACGGGTGGCAAAACTAGACACTCTGCAGGCCTATAAGCTTGGCTGGGGGCAGAGAAGCAGAGTCTGAGCAGCTACAGGAAGGATGGAGGGGTTCAGACAAGGTTTTCCAACTCCGTGCCTAAATGTCACTTTCACAGCGAAATAAGCCCAGTTTGGCCCTGTTCACTTTTGCTTAGCAGAGTCTGTATCTTCAAAACTAGACACTCTGCAGGCCTATAAGCTTGGCTGGGGGCAGAGAAGCAGAGTCTGAGCAGCTACAGGAAGGATGGAGGGGTTCAGACAAGGTTTTCCAACTCCGTGCCTAAATGTCACTTTCACAGCGAAATAAGCCCAGTTTGGCCCTGTTCACTTTTGCTTAGCAGAGTCTGTATCTTCAAAACTAGACACTCTGCAGGCCTATAAGCTTGGCTGGGGGCAGAGAAGCAGAGTCTGAGCAGCTACAGGAAGGATGGAGGGGTTCAGACAAGGTTTTCCAACTCCGTGCCTAAATGTCACTTTCACAGCGAAATAAGCCCAGTTTGGCCCTGTTCACTTTTGCTTAGCAGAGTCTGTATCTTCAAAACTAGACACTCTGCAGGCCTATAAGCTTGGCTGGGGGCAGAGAAGCAGAGTCTGAGCAGCTACAGGAAGGATGGAGGGGTTCAGACAAGGTTTTCCAACTCCGTGCCTAAATGTCACTTTCACAGCGAAATAAGCCCAGTTTGGCCCTGTTCACTTTTGCTTAGCAGAGTCTGTATCTTCAAAACTAGACACTCTGCAGGCCTATAAGCTTGGCTGGGGGCAGAGAAGCAGAGTCTGAGCAGCTACAGGAAGGATGGAGGGGTTCAGACAAGGTTTTCCAACTCCGTGCCTAAATGTCACTTTCACAGCGAAATAAGCCCAGTTTGGCCCTGTTCACTTTTGCTTAGCAGAGTCTGTATCTTCAAAACTAGACACTCTGCAGGCCTATAAGCTTGGCTGGGGGCAGAGAAGCAGAGTCTGAGCAGCTACAGGAAGGATGGAGGGGTTCAGACAAGGTTTTCCAACTCCGTGCCTAAATGTCACTTTCACAGCGAAATAAGCCCAGTTTGGCCCTGTTCACTTTTGCTTAGCAGAGTCTGTATCTTCAAAACTAGACACTCTGCAGGCCTATAAGCTTGGCTGGGGGCAGAGAAGCAGAGTCTGAGCAGCTACAGGAAGGATGGAGGGGTTCAGACAAGGTTTTCCAACTCCGTGCCTAAATGTCACTTTCACAGCGAAATAAGCCCAGTTTGGCCCTGTTCACTTTTGCTTAGCAGAGTCTGTATCTTCAAAACTAGACACTCTGCAGGCCTATAAGCTTGGCTGGGGGCAGAGAAGCAGAGTCTGAGCAGCTACAGGAAGGATGGAGGGGTTCAGACAAGGTTTTCCAACTCCGTGCCTAAATGTCACTTTCACAGCGAAATAAGCCCAGTTTGGCCCTGTTCACTTTTGCTTAGCAGAGTCTGTATCTTCAAAACTAGACACTCTGCAGGCCTATAAGCTTGGCTGGGGGCAGAGAAGCAGAGTCTGAGCAGCTACAGGAAGGATGGAGGGGTTCAGACAAGGTTTTCCAACTCCGTGCCTAAATGTCACTTTCACAGCGAAATAAGCCCAGTTTGGCCCTGTTCACTTTTGCTTAGCAGAGTCTGTATCTTCAAAACTACATTACATTACATTACATTACAGTCATTTAGCAGACGCTTTTATCCAAAGCGACTTACAATAAGTGTATTCAACATAGGTAGGGAACAAAAACTACTAATCACCAGAAGTCTTTAGTGCATTTTCTGCAAAAACAAGCAACCAAGAGTATACCTAGCGCTAAGGTAAAAGTGCAATATATCAGCTACCTATTTCCTTAACCGGATGAGACAAAATAGCTAAATCAAATGAGCATGAGCTAAAACAATTAAGTGTATCGACTAAACAAGATCCAATAAACAATACAACAATAGAAAACAAACGTTCGTACAACTAGTTAACAACAAGTAGGTCAGGCAGAGAGGAAGGGTAGTGTTTCCTGAAGAGGTGGGTTTTCAACCTGCGGCGAAATATGGGCAGTGACTCTGCTGTCCTAACATCAGTGGGGAGTTCATTCCACCACTGTGGGGCCAGAACAGAAAAGAGTCGTGACCGTGTGGATCGGCCAGAAGGACCCTTGAGTGACGAGGCAATCAGTCGCCCCGAGGTGGCAGACCGAAGTGGTCGGGCAGGGGTGTAGGCATCGACCATAGCCCGGAGATAGGAAGGAGCTGTTCCTTTCACTGCCCTATAGGCTAACACCAGGGTTTTGAACTGGATGCGGGCCGCTACGGGGAGCCAGTGTAGAGAACGGAGAAGGATGGTTGTGTGGGAGAACTTGGGGCGGTTGAACACCAGACGAGCCGCAGCTTTCTGAACAAGCTCCAGAGGTCTGATGGCAGATGCCGGAGCACCAGCAAGGAGAGAGTTGCAGTAGTCCAGGCGGGAGATGACGAGAGCCTGGATGAGTACCTGGGCTGCCTTCTCCGTGAGGAAGGGGCGAATCCTCCTGATGTTGTAGAGGAGGAATCTGCAGGACCTTGTCACTGATGCGATGTTTGCCGAGAACGTCAGTTGATCGTCCAGGGTCACACCCAGATTTTTCGCAGTCCGAGTTGAGGTCACCACAGCATTATCAATGGTGATGGCCATGTCTCGGTGCGGACAGCCCTTCCCCGGGAGGAACATCAGCTCGGTCTTGTCCAGGTTGAGCTTCAGGTGGTTTGTCGACATCCACGCCGAGATGTCAGCCAGACAAGCAGCAATGCGTGCCTCCACTTGGGTATCAGAGGGGGGGAATGAGAGGATCAGCTGGGTGTCATCGGCATAGCAGTGGTAGGAAAAGCCATGGGAGTGGATGACAGCACCCAGAGATGTAGTGTAGAGAGAGAAAAGAAGAGGACCCAGAACCGAGCCTTGGGGAACCCCAGTTGTGAGCCTGTGTGGTTCTGACACAGACCCTCTCAGCATCACCTGGTAGGAGCGACCCGTCAGGTAGGATGCAAACAGGGAGAGTGCAGAGCCTGAGACACCCATCCCCTCGAGGGTGGAGAGGAGGATCTGATGGTTCACCGTGTCGAACGCTGCAGACAGGTCCAGGAGTATCAGGACGGAGGAGAGAGAGTTCGCTCTAGCGGCATGGAGCGACTCCGTCACTGCCAGCAGGGCAGTCTCTGTCGAGTGACCCACTTTGAAACCAGACTGGTTGGAGTCCAGGAGGTTGTTCTGGTGGAGATAGGAGGACAGTTGTTTAAAGACAGCACGTTCGAGAGTTTTAGATAGGAAGGATAGAAGGGAAACCGGTCTGTAGTTCTTGATCTCAGAGGGGTCAAGTGTCGGTTTCTTCAGGAGGGGGGTGACTCTGGCAGTCTTGAAAGTAGAGGGAAAGTAGCCAGATGTCAGAGAGGTGTTAATAAGGTGGGTTAAGAAGGGAAGAAGTTCAGGTGCAATAGACTGCAACAGAGTGGATGGGACCGGGTCCAGAGAGCATGAGGTGGGGCGACTAGAGGTAACAAGGAGAAGGACCTCGTTAGGGGAGAGGGGAGAGAAGTGGGATAGAGAGGGGATGGGGGGGGGAAGAGGAGTAGATGAAGGTAGAGAGGGGGGGGTGGCAGGCAGACGGGTGGCAAAACTAGACACTCTGCAGGCCTATAAGCTTGGCTGGGGGCAGAGAAGCAGAGTCTGAGCAGCTACAGGAAGGATGGAGGGGTTCAGACAAGGTTTTCCAACTCCGTGCCTAAATGTCACTTTCACAGCGAAATAAGCCCAGTTTGGCCCTGTTCACTTTTGCTTAGCAGAGTCTGTATCTTCAAAACTAGACACTCTGCAGGCCTATAAGCTTGGCTGGGGGCAGAGAAGCAGAGTCTGAGCAGCTACAGGAAGGATGGAGGGGTTCAGACAAGGTTTTCCAACTCCGTGCCTAAATGTCACTTTCACAGCGAAATAAGCCCAGTTTGGCCCTGTTCACTTTTGCTTAGCAGAGTCTGTATCTTCAAAACTAGACACTCTGCAGGCCTATAAGCTTGGCTGGGGGCAGAGAAGCAGAGTCTGAGCAGCTACAGGAAGGATGGAGGGGTTCAGACAAGGTTTTCCAACTCCGTGCCTAAATGTCACTTTCACAGCGAAATAAGCCCAGTTTGGCCCTGTTCACTTTTGCTTAGCAGAGTCTGTATCTTCAAAACTAGACACTCTGCAGGCCTATAAGCTTGGCTGGGGGCAGAGAAGCAGAGTCTGAGCAGCTACAGGAAGGATGGAGGGGTTCAGACAAGGTTTTCCAACTCCGTGCCTAAATGTCACTTTCACAGCGAAATAAGCCCAGTTTGGCCCTGTTCACTTTTGCTTAGCAGAGTCTGTATCTTCAAAACTAGACACTCTGCAGGCCTATAAGCTTGGCTGGGGGCAGAGAAGCAGAGTCTGAGCAGCTACAGGAAGGATGGAGGGGTTCAGACAAGGTTTTCCAACTCCGTGCCTAAATGTCACTTTCACAGCGAAATAAGCCCAGTTTGGCCCTGTTCACTTTTGCTTAGCAGAGTCTGTATCTTCAAAACTAGACACTCTGCAGGCCTATAAGCTTGGCTGGGGGCAGAGAAGCAGAGTCTGAGCAGCTACAGGAAGGATGGAGGGGTTCAGACAAGGTTTTCCAACTCCGTGCCTAAATGTCACTTTCACAGCGAAATAAGCCCAGTTTGGCCCTGTTCACTTTTGCTTAGCAGAGTCTGTATCTTCAAAACTAGACACTCTGCAGGCCTATAAGCTTGGCTGGGGGCAGAGAAGCAGAGTCTGAGCAGCTACAGGAAGGATGGAGGGGTTCAGACAAGGTTTTCCAACTCCGTGCCTAAATGTCACTTTCACAGCGAAATAAGCCCAGTTTGGCCCTGTTCACTTTTGCTTAGCAGAGTCTGTATCTTCAAAACTAGACACTCTGCAGGCCTATAAGCTTGGCTGGGGGCAGAGAAGCAGAGTCTGAGCAGCTACAGGAAGGATGGAGGGGTTCAGACAAGGTTTTCCAACTCCGTGCCTAAATGTCACTTTCACAGCGAAATAAGCCCAGTTTGGCCCTGTTCACTTTTGCTTAGCAGAGTCTGTATCTTCAAAACTAGACACTCTGCAGGCCTATAAGCTTGGCTGGGGGCAGAGAAGCAGAGTCTGAGCAGCTACAGGAAGGATGGAGGGGTTCAGACAAGGTTTTCCAACTCCGTGCCTAAATGTCACTTTCACAGCGAAATAAGCCCAGTTTGGCCCTGTTCACTTTTGCTTAGCAGAGTCTGTATCTTCAAAACTAGACACTCTGCAGGCCTATAAGCTTGGCTGGGGGCAGAGAAGCAGAGTCTGAGCAGCTACAGGAAGGATGGAGGGGTTCAGACAAGGTTTTCCAAGTCCGTGCCTAAATGTCACTTTCACAGCGAAATAAGCCCAGTTTGGCCCTGTTCACTTTTGCTTAGCAGAGTCTGTATCTTCAAAACTAGACACTCTGCAGGCCTATATCAGCCCAATATCAATATCAGCCCAATATCAATATCAGCCCAATATCAGCATCAGCCCAATATCAGCATCAGCCCAATATCAGCATCAGCCCAATATCAGCATCAGCCCAATATCAGCATCAGCCCAATATCAGCATCAGCCCAATATCAGCATCAGCCCAATATCAGCATCAGCCCAATATCAGCATCAGCCCAATATCAGCATCAGCCCAATATCAGCATCAGCCCAATATCAGCATCAGCCCAATATCAGCATCAGCCCAATATCAGCATCAGCCCAATATCAGCATCAGCCCAATATCAGCATCAGCCCAATATCAGCATCAGCCCAATATCAGCATCAGCCCAATATCAGCATCAGCCCAATATCAGCATCAGCCCAATATCAGCATCAGCCCAATATCAGCATCAGCCCAATATCAGCATCAGCCCAATATCAGCATCAGCCCAATATCAGCATCAGCCCAATATCAGCATCAGCCCAATATCAGCATCAGCCCAATATCAGCATCAGCCCAATATCAGCATCAGCCCAATATCAGCATCAGCCCAATATCAGCATCAGCCCAATATCAGCATCAGCCCAATATCAGCATCAGCCCAATATCAGCATCAGCCCAATATCAGCATCAGCCCAATATCAGCATCAGCCCAATATCAGCATCAGCCCAATATCAGCATCAGCCCAATATCAGCATCAGCCCAATATCAGCATCAGCCCAATATCAGCATCAGCCCAATATCAGCATCAGCCCAATATCAGCATCAGCCCAATATCAGCATCAGCCCAATATCAGCATCAGCCCAATATCAGCATCAGCCCAATATCAGCATCAGCCCAATATCAGCATCAGCCCAATATCAGCATCAGCCCAATATCAGCATCAGCCCAATATCAGCATCAGCCCAATATCAGCATCAGCCCAATATCAGCATCAGCCCAATATCAGCATCAGCCCAATATCAGCATCAGCCCAATATCAGCATCAGCCCAATATCAGCATCAGCCCAATATCAGCATCAGCCCAATATCAGCATCAGCCCAATATCAGCATCAGCCCAATATCAGCATCAGCCCAATATCAGCATCAGCCCAATATCAGCATCAGCCCAATATCAGCATCAGCCCAATATCAGCATCAGCCCAATATCAGCATCAGCCCAATATCAGCATCAGCCCAATATCAGCATCAGCCCAATATCAGCATCAGCCCAATATCAGCATCAGCCCAATATCAGCATCAGCCCAATATCAGCATCAGCCCAATATCAGCATCAGCCCAATATCAGCATCAGCCCAATATCAGCATCAGCCCAATATCAGCATCAGCCCAATATCAGCATCAGCCCAATATCAGCATCAGCCCAATATCAGCATCAGCCCAATATCAGCATCAGCCCAATATCAGCATCAGCCCAATATCAGCATCAGCCCAATATCAGCATCAGCCCAATATCAGCATCAGCCCAATATCAGCATCAGCCCAATATCAGCATCAGCCCAATATCAGCATCAGCCCAATATCAGCATCAGCCCAATATCAGCATCAGCCCAATATCAGCATCAGCCCAATATCAGCATCAGCCCAATATCAGCATCAGCCCAATATCAGCATCAGCCCAATATCAGCATCAGCCCAATATCAGCATCAGCCCAATATCAGCATCAGCCCAATATCAGCATCAGCCCAATATCAGCATCAGCCCAATATCAGCATCAGCCCAATATCAGCATCAGCCCAATATCAGCATCAGCCCAATATCAGCATCAGCCCAATATCAGCATCATCAGCCCAATATCAGCATCAGCCCAATATCAGCATCAGCCCAATATCAGCATCAGCCCAATATCAGCATCAGCCCAATATCAGCATCAGCCCAATATCAGCATCAGCCCAATATCAGCATCAGCCCAATATCAGCATCAGCCCAATATCAGCATCAGCCCAATATCAGCATCAGCCCAATATCAGCATCAGCCCAATATCAGCATCAGCCCAATATCAGCATCAGCCCAATATCAGCATCAGCCCAATATCAGCATCAGCCCAATATCAGCATCAGCCCAATATCAGCATCAGCCCAATATCAGCATCAGCCCAATATCAGCATCAGCCCAATATCAGCATCAGCCCAATATCAGCATCAGCCCAATATCAGCATCAGCCCAATATCAGCATCAGCCCAATATCAGCATCAGCCCAATATCAGCATCAGCCCAATATCAGCATCAGCCCAATATCAGCATCAGCCCAATATCAGCATCAGCCCTAGACACTCTGCAGGCCTATAAGCTTGGCTGGGGGCAGAGAAGCAGCCCAATATGATATAATATCAGCTGATGCTGATATTGGGCTGATGCTGATATTGGGCTGATGCTGATATTGGGCTGATGCTGATATTGGGCTGATGCTGATATTGGGCTGATGCTGATATTGGGCTGATGCTGATATTGGGCTGATGCTGATATTGGGCTGATGCTGATATTGGGCTGATGCTGATATTGGGCTGATGCTGATATTGGGCTGATGCTGATATTGGGCTGATGCTGATATTGGGCTGATGCTGATATTGGGCTGATGCTGATATTGGGCTGATGCTGATATTGGGCTGATGCTGATATTGGGCTGATGCTGATATTGGGCTGATGCTGATATTGGGCTGATGCTGATATTGGGCTGATGCTGATATTGGGCTGATGCTGATATTGGGCTGATGCTGATATTGGGCTGATGCTGATATTGGGCTGATGCTGATATTGGGCTGATGCTGATATTGGGCTGATGCTGATATTGGGCTGATGCTGATATTGGGCTGATGCTGATATTGGGCTGATGCTGATATTGGGCTGATGCTGATATTGGGCTGATGCTGATATTGGGCTGATGCTGATATTGGGCTGATGCTGATATTGGGCTGATGCTGATATTGGGCTGATGCTGATATTGGGCTGATGCTGATATTGGGCTGATGCTGATATTGGGCTGATGCTGATATTGGGCTGATGCTGATATTGGGCTGATGCTGATATTGGGCTGATGCTGATATTGGGCTGATGCTGATATTGGGCTGATGCTGATATTGGGCTGATGCTGATATTGGGCTGATGCTGATATTGGGCTGATGCTGATATTGGGCTGATGCTGATATTGGGCTGATGCTGATATTGGGCTGATGCTGATATTGGGCTGATGCTGATATTGGGCTGATGCTGATATTGGGCTGATGCTGATATTGGGCTGATGCTGATATTGGGCTGATGCTGATATTGGGCTGATGCTGATATTGGGCTGATGCTGATATTGGGCTGATGCTGATATTGGGCTGATGCTGATATTGGGCTGATGCTGATATTGGGCTGATGCTGATATTGGGCTGATGCTGATATTGGGCTGATGCTGATATTGGGCTGATGCTGATATTGGGCTGATGCTGATATTGGGCTGATGCTGATATTGGGCTGATGCTGATATTGGGCTGATGCTGATATTGGGCTGATGCTGATATTGGGCTGATGCTGATATTGGGCTGATGCTGATATTGGGCTGATGCTGATATTGGGCTGATGCTGATATTGGGCTGATGCTGATATTGGGCTGATGCTGATATTGGGCTGATGCTGATATTGGGCTGATGCTGATATTGGGCTGATGCTGATATTGGGCTGATGCTGATATTGGGCTGATGCTGATATTGGGCTGATGCTGATATTGGGCTGATGCTGATATTGGGCTGATGCTGATATTGGGCTGATGCTGATATTGGGCTGATGCTGATATTGGGCTGATGCTGATATTGGGCTGATATTGATATTGGGCTGATATTGATATTGGGCTGATATAGGCCTGCAGAGTGTCTAGTTTTGAAGATACAGACTCTGCTAAGCAAAAGTGAACAGGGCCAAACTGGGCTTATTTCGCTGTGAAAGTGACATTTAGGCACGGACTTGGAAAACCTTGTCTGAACCCCTCCATCCTTCCTGTAGCTGCTCAGACTCTGCTTCTCTGCCCCCAGCCAAGCTTATAGGCCTGCAGAGTGTCTAGTTTTGAAGATACAGACTCTGCTAAGCAAAAGTGAACAGGGCCAAACTGGGCTTATTTCGCTGTGAAAGTGACATTTAGGCACGGAGTTGGAAAACCTTGTCTGAACCCCTCCATCCTTCCTGTAGCTGCTCAGACTCTGCTTCTCTGCCCCCAGCCAAGCTTATAGGCCTGCAGAGTGTCTAGTTTTGAAGATACAGACTCTGCTAAGCAAAAGTGAACAGGGCCAAACTGGGCTTATTTCGCTGTGAAAGTGACATTTAGGCACGGAGTTGGAAAACCTTGTCTGAACCCCTCCATCCTTCCTGTAGCTGCTCAGACTCTGCTTCTCTGCCCCCAGCCAAGCTTATAGGCCTGCAGAGTGTCTAGTTTTGAAGATACAGACTCTGCTAAGCAAAAGTGAACAGGGCCAAACTGGGCTTATTTCGCTGTGAAAGTGACATTTAGGCACGGAGTTGGAAAACCTTGTCTGAACCCCTCCATCCTTCCTGTAGCTGCTCAGACTCTGCTTCTCTGCCCCCAGCCAAGCTTATA
>NW_027638116.1:15000-19168 GCF_951216825.1 Electrona antarctica | reverse complement strand
CAAATGCTGGGAGTGTTTACTAGCGGTTTTTCATGGATCAAAAGCGCAAATACTTCGGCGTTATGCTGCAAAAGTAATCTAGGTAGCGTAGAATATTTGATTAAATAGCGGGAAATGCGGGTTATGCCGGCAACGTGTTAATATCGTTTTCTGTCCCCGATGCGATGTGGTGGAGCAGCGCTTCCCAAAGATTTCTGGATCAGGGCCCACTAGAAAATCTTCAAAGCGTTTGCGAGCCACACTTAAAGATGGAGTGCTGTGATTATTTCCCACCCTAAAACATGATCATCGGGTACTATATGATTATACTACCAGGAAAAAGTGTACAAATTAAGTTTTTATGTGGCCACGCCCATCAGTTAATTAAGTATACCCTGTTTTGAGTTACCCACCTGAACTTAAGCCTCACCCACAGCTGTGGATGAGGCCATCGCTGTTACATAGAAACATGAATGTGTTTCTTCCCATTCACTGACCTGGACATCTCTTCTCGTTGCAGCTTCGGACCTCCTCTCGATCCCCGGGACAGACCTGACCGCCAAAGAACGGCCCAAAGCACACCCTCTGTCTCTGTTGCGTGCCCCCGCCACATGTTTTAGTACAGCCCACCCACGGCGTCCAAGGCTGCCACTTGCCTTCCACTGACACACACACACACACACACACGCACACGCATACGCACGCACGCACGCACGCACGCACGCACGCACGCACGCACGCACACACACACACACACACACACACACACACACACACACACACACACACACACACACACACACACACACGCATGACTTTTAAAACGATATATTTTATATAGCCTATAGTGCTTGGTGGGAACGAGCGATTTTAATAGGACTAAATGGACCCTTAGTTCTATGAACTATGGGCCCTAACAAGTCCATGTGGTTCTATTTATAAACTCTGAGGTCAATTAACAATTTTACTGTGTACATTGTAAAAATGTTATGTCTATTTTCCTTCCTTTTTTTTACAAGAGTAAAGATGACACTCAGTGTAATGGCATTTTATACATTAAACTCCTCTCTCACACTCTCTCTCTCTCTCTCTCTCTCTCTCTCTCTCTCTCTCTCTCTCTCTGTCTGTCTGTCTCTCTCTCTCTCTCTCTCTCTCTCTCTCTCTCTCTCTCTCTCTCTCTCTCTCTCTCTCTCTCCTCTATTGCGGTCACTCCTGTCAAGCGTACCGGGACAGTCTCCGAGGTAGCATTCGACCGACTCCTCCCAGGGCCGTTACACTCCTCCCCTCCATAGGAGGGACCGTTACACTCCCGTGTTCTCTTCATGGTGCCGTTGGCGCAGGACGTCGAGCACGAGCTCCAGGTGGACCACAGGTTCCACACGCCGTCCACTGTGAGAGGCCACGAAGAGGAAGTCAACACAACACAACATCAAAGTCTTTATTAACTGGGGAAACTAGACTGGAGGGCTCGGAAAGTCTCTCGGTGCGCTCAAGAATTTAAAAAAAAAGTCAGCAGCACTCATCTGGCAAAAAAGTTGAATTAAAGAAGCATTCAGTGATTTGGGTGATTTGGAAAAAACCCCGGTCCGCTCCCAGAACAAGATGTGCACATCAGTGGGGGGACAGGCCAACAGCACACACACCAAGCCCCGCCCCCACTCGATCATGATTGGCGGAAGGCCCCTCTCTATCCTGATTGGATGAAGGCTGCATGGGCCACCTTGCCAAAAATGAAACCTACGGTGTTTTGACCATCAGGGGTTAATTGGTTATATGGTCAGCACACTCGAAAGTAGGGAGGATTATCACAACAAAACAAAAAAAGAAGTGATATTTGAATTAAGTGAAATCACTGAATATACCTTTCAGATGGTTATTTCATGGTGAAAATGATTTAAAAAAAAACAATAAGGTCAATATTAACCCATTAAGATGAGGCTGATTCTACAAATGTCTTCTAAATCCTAACAGTTTTCTGAAAAACCCCCATCTCAAATCTTGTTCCAGGGACCCCCAGAAGAAGATCACTTTAAAAAAAAAAGTATCTATATTCAAAGATTTGCACAAATGTTAATTTTATTAAAAAATAGCAGATCTACAAGCTCATAGCATGGCACGAAATGACACAGTATGAGCTAACGTAGATCTGCTATTTCTTTAATACCCAAAGTACACTTTGAGAACTAATGTGTTGTATTAAAGAACACCTTGAACTTTGAAGAAAGCTATTTGTGCCACAATGCCACGCAGAGTGGCACAAAAAGCTTTCTTCAAAGTTTGGCTGTGGGATAATCCACCTTTTTATTGAAATGCTTTTCAACGTTTTTGCCAACAGAGTGCCTTCCTTGGATGTTCGTTTCTTAAGACTGTATTCATCCTGAAGTGAAAAATGTGATTGATGTCATAGACCAAAAGAATAACAGCAGGGAGGAATAGAGGCTTCAACCAAACTTGTCGTCCTGGGGCGAATAGAAGATCTAAGTGAATGTGAAAAACGGTTCGTCGGTTGTGGCACGGAAAGCAGGAGCTTCAGTAACAATAGCTTGTACTACAGTGAGTGTTATTCTTTACTTTAGTTGTTTATTTGACTGGATAATGTACAGAGTGTACATTAAGGAACACAAAAACATGATTATGAATCACATGCACATGATTAGGTGTACAGTAGATTACCGATTTAGAATAGGGCTAATTTCAATCCGTATACTCAGCAAAACATTAAAACATGGAAATACAAACATAACAATACAAATAATACATCTTCTCTTCTGGGGCTCCCTCCCTGCCACAAAAAAAACATTTCAGATGGGGGTCCGCGGCCAAATACAAATATATAGTCTATATCAATTTGAGAACCACTGCACTGACTGTTTAGCAGGCATTGTAACTGAAGCTCTTGCCATGATGCCATCTTGGTCAACCAAGCCTGCTTAGCATTTCTATACACCCCACCGATCACAATGCAATGTCAATTTCTCAACTGTATCGTGCAGTACAACTGTATATACTGTATGTTTTTTTCCCCCACTCGTATATTCCAGTTTTTCCATTATGGAGAGTGTATTGCTCCCCTGTCCTGTTCAGCAAGGAGATAGCATTGCTTCTATAAGCAAGGAGTGTGTTCTTACCTGGGCAGACGGCGATGTTACAGAACTTGGTCTGCTTCTCGGGCCCCAAGCACGGGTCCCCCCCGAACTGAGGGGGCTTGCAGGAGCGCGTGCGGTCCCTGTAACCCCGGCCACAGGTCGACGAGCACAAGCTCCAGGGTGACCATTCGTCCCAAGCACCGTGCACTGCAATCAGAGCGGCTAGGGTATGATTTATAGAGGGAAAGACGCCCACAACTCACACATCACACACACGCACACACACACTCACACACACACAAACACACACACACATGCAGAGCGAAAACTCCACAGTGCTAGCATACATGACCAGATAATCACCATACAAACCTACTGAGACAGAGGATCATGTTCTCAGCGATCATTTACTGTGTCGAGGTTTTACAGGGATCATCGGTGTCAATCCAGTCCTGCGATAGTGTTTTCTCTCTGTGGGGTGCTATAGTCGTCTCACTACCTCCCTACCTGCCATGACTGCCTGCCGGCCTGAATGCAGAAGGAGCCTAGCTGAGCACATTGTGAAGTCTGGTCATTATATTCAGGGCTCCTCCTGATCTGTAGTCAAAGCCCTCTCTGTACGCTGGGGGCTTAGGGGCTTGATATACCTCAATGTACACACTGTGTCACGCACTAAAGAAATAGCAGATCTACAAGTTCACAAGCTTGACAGAATTGCTATTTTTATTGCGCGACGCTGGTGCACAACTAAGCATAAACGTGTCTTCAGGGCGTGGGACTGCAGATCAGTTCAGAGGCCAGGCAGACGGTGGAAGTGCAAAGACCCTGAGGGGGAGCAGCCAGGGGGTCTTTGCATGGGTGAGGCAATGGGCCAAAGAGAGGGCCGGACAAGAGCAGGTCTATAGGCTGGGAACCGGCAGAACGGGGGCGGGGGGGGGAGGGGAGCTCGGCCGGACGGGCTTACCTGGACAGACAGCAGAGTTGTTGCAGGGCCTCTGCTCTCGTAGCGGGCCACTGCACTGGGTGCTGTAGGACGAGGAGACACAGAAACGTGTGCGACTCTGCCAGCCCTCCCCACAGGTGGCCGAGCACACGCTCCACGC
>NW_027638116.1:0-10000 GCF_951216825.1 Electrona antarctica | reverse complement strand
ATGTCCAAAACTGTTACTTTTCAGGATTCAAATTTCGAAATTCCAAAAGTAGCAGATCGGCAAGATCGAAACGCGACGCTACCCGCCGCGTTTCAAGCTTGTAGATCTGCTACTTTTGATGCTCATGCGTGACGCTGTAGTATGATCAAGTACGACGTTCATTTAAAAAAATAAGTTAGAATATGGAGATACGAGGTTTCTTCCCGACAGCAACACTATGTGCATGTTACCATATGGACACACACACACACACACACACACACACACACACACACACACACACACACACACACACACACACACACACACACACACACGTAATGAGGGTCCGTGATACAGCAATGCAATCTCAGCATATGTCAGAATGATGAGTTTCCTCCATGTCCCGTGGTTGGGAGCAGACACATTCCAATGAGGAAGTCTAAATCTGCAAATGATTTCCTTTTGCGTTGGAAATGAAATTAGCAGGCACCAGTGATCACAGTCAATATCCTTGTTGTCAGCTAACTGGTCAACTGTGTCCAGATTGTTTACTCACGGCTGAAGAAATTGGATTTGCCCGTTTCTGCGACCATGATCGCTCCTGTCAACCGATCAAAATCGACCACAATATTCAATTGTAGGAAAAAAGCAATGTCGTTGGCTAATATGGTACTTCCACTGAACAACCTGTGCACCGGGGATATTGCAAGTGGGCCTCCAAATAACTGGCCAAATACTAACATTTAATTGATAATGACAATAATATAGGAACTTAAAGCAGCTATGTAATTTTTTTTATGAATAAAATGTAATTTTCTGTATGTTCTGTATGTCACAATATAAATTATACAATTGGGGTGGTTGTATTTAGTCTCCTTTCATGACTCACCTACTAGACACAGGATTTGACACAAATTTTGACCTGACGGTCAAGATTCAATTTATCCCCTGAGCAAGCAGGCAGGCTCTATGAGCTCAATGGTCAAAATGTGTGCACATAGTGCAGCTTTAAAAGTATACTAATAATGTGTGGCGCCTGTCACATGCGCAAAGCGACTTCAGTCAGGAAACTCGGTGCAGTTGCTGGCGGCTGGAAGTTTGCTCTGCTCATTCCTGCTTTCTTTTGCTACATCATGCTGCTGCTCTCACCACCGCTGTCTTGCACATCAGACACTGCTGCTCACCCGCCACCACCCCAGCTACCACCTGTTGTTTTGGCTCTGCTGTTAATTTTTATCCCACGATTTTGCAACCCATTTGTTTTTCACCCAGTGTCAATTATCTAATGTAATCCTGGGCGCTGCACTTCCCCTGCCAACCTAGGGAGGGCAGCGGACTGACCTCATGCTTCCTTCTATGCATTTCATCAGTAAAAATAAATGTGATCTGAAAATGTGTGGGCTGCGAACGCTTTCAAGTGGGCCCTGATCCATGAAAGGTTATGAGAACCACAGTCATATCAACCCTGGCTGTCATACAGTATCAACCTCACTGAAGAGTGAAAACACACGGCACATCAAATCAAACCCTATATTTGTCCGCATGCAACCTTTCCCCACACGTTTACGGGACAAAGCCCCGAGCAGGACAGTGCAGGCAGAATAACCTTCAGCCACCCTCCTCCTGAATCATTTTATTGTGAACAAATATGCTTTATGAATACAGAGAGAGGGAGATTAGCTGCAGTTTGGAGAGAGGACACAGGCTCCTTCCTGTCAAATGACCGCCCTTTTTGCGGGTTAGGCGGGCAGCAAGAGAGAGAGAGAGAGAGAGAGAGAGAGAGAGAGAGAGAGAGAGAGGGGCGGGAGTCTCCATTTAGAGATAAGCCTCATTCTTCTCCCACCGAAAATGACAGAAGCCTATATGAACTTTTTCTGTCCAATAATCAGAGAGGTGGTAAACGAGAAATGGCTGGCGAACAATGCAGCGTCTTTGCTCTAGCTCTCTCTCTCTCTCTCTCTCTCTCTCTCTCTCTCCCCATTCCAAGGACATTTCATTATTATGTTCAAAGGGGTCTCTTTTGTTCCCGTGCACCACCCAGGGTGGCACGGACCACTGCAGGGTCGGCGTCACCCCCCTTCAATCATCCTTAAAATTATTATCTCCTCCTCACATTGTCTGTCTGTGAATGTGTCTGCTTATCGCTTGTGTGTGTGTGTTTCTGTACAGCATGTGTGTGTGCGTGCGTGCGTGCGTGTGTGTTTCTGTACAGCGTGTGTTTCTCAGTGTATATGAGGGACAGAGGAAAATAGAGAGAGAGAAAGATATTTATAATATACATCTGTCTGTGTGTGTGTGTGTGTGTGTGTGTGCATGCCTGCGTGCATGAGTGCGTGCGTGCGTGCGTGCGTGCGTGCGTGCGTGCGTGCGTGCGTGCGTGCGCGCGTGCCTGGTTTCCCACTGTGTGAAACTTCCTGAAAGTCACCTTGGGGTCCTGTGAGTGGTGGGATGACTGGAGGAGCAGCGTCTCCTGTTACAGATCTGCTTTCTGCTCGCCTCTGAAGTCATCAATAGCAGGCAAACCCTCCATCCCCTCCCGAAAAAAAACACCACAATCAATAACTCATGCTGCCGCTGAAACCCTATCTTAAAAAGCTGTAGTGTGGCTCTGTGTGTGTGTGTGTGTGTGTGTGTGTGTGTGTGTGTGTGTGTGTGTGTGTGTGTGTGTGTGTGTGTGTGTGTGTGTGTGTGTGTGTGTGTGTGTGTGTGTGTGTGCATGCGCGTGCGTGCGTGTGTGCGTGCTTGCGTGCGTGTGTGTGTGTGAGTGCAAGCGCGTGTGTCTGTGCGTTGCATGGCATGTGTGTGCGTGTTTCCTGCATGTGTTTAGATGTTTCCCGTATCTTATACAGTTTATGTGTTTGTATGTGCTGCACTCTGTGTGTGTGTGTGTGTGTGTGTGTGTGTGTGTGTGTGTGTGTGTGTGTGTGTGTGTGTGTGTGTGTGTGTGTGTGTGTGCGTGCGTGCGTGCGTGCGTGCGTGCATGTGCATGTGCATGTGCATGTGCATGTGCATGTGCATGTGCATGTGCATGTGCATGTGCATGTGCATGTGCATGTGCATGTGCGCGTGCGTGTGCATGAGCATGTGTGTGCTCGCGCGAGTATAGATTGATGGGTATACTCAGTACTGAAGACTGGGGAGGATGACGACTTTGGATTTTTCTTTGCGTGTGGGGGGAGGGGGGGGGGTGTTGGAGGAGAAGAATGAATAGGAGGAGATGAGAGGAAAAGACAAAAGAGAAAACAGACAGAAAGGAAAATGAGGGATAAGATGGTGGGGGGGAGGGGGACGATTGGTTCTTCATGTGAGCCGAATGGATGAGATATATATATATATATATATATATATATATATATATATATATAGAGAGAGAGAGAGAGAGAGAGAGAGAGAGAAAGGGAAAGAGGGAAAGAGGGAGCCTCCATCACATGGCTAGTGCTGACACCCAGAGGACAGAAGTAGTGAACTGCAGGCAGCAGATAACAGACAGAGGAATGAATGAGAGAGAGAGAGAGAGAGAGAGTGAAAATACACGGTGAAAATAAGGTGAAAATAAAATCCAATGCAACGCGTTCTAGGACTGATAAGGAAGGGAAATGGAAGGGGGGAGGGGGGAGGGGGGAGAATGCGTCGTCAAGGATGATCTCTGTGCCTGCAGTAGCCTATTGTCTCTGTCGGGTGATCCAAATTTGAGAATAGAAAATAAAATAACAGATGGCCTCACTTTGCTTGTAGATCTGCTATTTGTGATGCTTTTGTGTGATGCGGTATAGCATTCAGTTAGGAAAAGAAAAAAAAACACAAAGCGTTAAAATACTGTTTGCAGATAAGAGGTTTCTGCCCGACAGCAATGATATAAGAGAGAAGCTTTCCCCACAAAGGAAGAGAGAGAAAGACTACAGCGGCTCACTTTGTCCTGTTTATATCTGTCAAAAAACAGTCTCATCAGCAAGTTGGAAAAAATGAAAAATAAATAGTCATTATGTGTCCTTTTAAAGGACAGCCAACCAGTCAACCATGAAGGTTCATGTTTTAGGTTGTTATTAGAGAAATTAAAAGATGAGTGTAATTTTTTTTCATTTGCTGCTTTCTTTCGTTTTAGCGATTTTGTTTACCGGCATTATATTTTTTTTTATTATACAAACTTATACTGTGATTTCACTTTTATTTAGTTCTACTAGTCCCCAGGAAATTACTTTTGTGGTCAGATGTAATTTCCTACGGTCTAGTCTATTAGGACGATAGTAAATAATAATATAAGAAATCGCCGTAAAATGTTGTAAAAAATATCGCAAAACGTAAAACATTTTTTATACTTTCTCTAATAGCAACCTAAAACATGAACTAATTTGTCCTTTAAAGTCTTATACTCAAAAACATATATATTTTTTTCCCTATTTCTTAAGTGGTCTTGAAGGCAGAATGTTAAGCAGAACATATTATTATCTTGTTCCCCTGAGGGAGAGCTCTCTCTCCTATACTCTGAAACCTGAGTTGCTGCATGTCACCAGGAGGATGTGTGATGTCACCAACAGGTCAAGCCTATCACAGTCCTAATGTGGTAACCTGACACCTTCAGAAATCAGAGAAGGCATATTGACATCTTGAAAGAATAGATCGTTGCTGTCGTGGAGAAACCTCTTATCTCCGTTTTGGAGATTTGGAGATAATGTTTTTTGTTATTCTAACGTTTTGTGTTTTTTCGTAAATTGATCACACGTCACACAAAAGCATAAAAAGTGCTATTTTTGCTGAGTTTTTATTTGAATCGTGAAAAGTAACCGTTTTTGACATATGAGTTTTCCACACGACAGAGACGATGAGCCGCTGACATGGAATTCCTGGTACATATCATGTTGCCAATTTGTGTTTTGTCATCATGTGCTTTGTAATCTCTCTCAGTCTCACTCTCTCTCTCTCTCTCTCTCTCTCTCTCTCTCTCTCTCTCTCTCTCTCTCTCTCCCTCTCTCAATATCATTGGTATAAAATCCCACAGGTCTAATCCAGTGCCTGCAGTCCGTATCCTGCTCTAGATAAATATTTGAACAGGCTCCCTCGTACGATCCCATCCCATCGATCAACCACCCTCCCCGAGGCAGGAAGTTTAACTCAGGTGCGCACCCAGCACCTAATCAGGACCCCTGCCACGTCCATGGATGACATTGTCCCCGCTGTCACCCACATTATTAACATGCCCCCCCGCCCTTCTCCCCCCCCCCCCCCTCCCCCCGGATCTGACCTTACACTGAGAGTTTGGGGTGAACCAGAGAACCCTTCTGATGTCAAAATCTGACAGACTCATGGAGAAGCAGCCAGGTGGGACGCAGGCATTGAACACAGAAATGAAAGGAGAACACGCCTGTAATTGTGTGCGCGCGTTTGGCACGTGCAGGTGTGTGTGTGTGTGTGTGTGTGTGTGTGTGTGTGTGCGTGTGTGTGTGCGCGTGCGTGTGTTGTGGGAGGAGAGGGGTTTGAATTCAATCGTCCATTCTGATTCCGCGATCAATCTCCCATGCCTGTGGCAGGTGCATGAGGCCACGCACCCATACCCCGGCCTCCTCTTTGACCCCCGGCCGGATCCAATGCACGATGATGGCGCCGCAAACTGCCGTCCCCAAGCCTCGCGGAAAGCCCTCTGGACCTAGCCCCTCCGCTCCAACCCGTTGTCTATAAATACACATCATGTGGGGTGGGGGCTCTCTTTGGTTTCAGGTGCAGGTCAGCCAAGCAGACATTTCAATTCCGAAGATGGATGCCCCGCTTCAGAGGCAGCGATAAGGGAAAGCCTGGAACGGTCCTTCCCTATAGGGATCAGATGGGTGTTGTAGGCCCACCCCCTCTGTCTGATGAGCAGGCAGGGAAAAGTTAGATTTGTCTTTTCTTATTTCTCTTCTTTTTTCCTTTTCACCTCGAAAACGCCCGCCGCCAGACTAAATAAAGAAAAAGGCGAATACCAATGAGGTTGTCAAAGAAAGAAAAAGCCTGCTTGCGCATATGCTGCAACCCACGTACCGTGTGGCGCGGCCGCGCCGACGTAACCAAAACACATTTTTATTTGCTTGTCAAACAGCTCACTTTGAAAATGTTATATATTTCTTTGTTTTTTTTGTTGCCAGCACGCATTTAGTCATTTAAGATCTCGCCGGTCACGTCTTTTCCAAAAGTAAACACAAAGACAAAGACAACAGACGGAGAGAGACGGGGCGAGGCTTTTGAAGAGCGTCTGGACTGACTTTCTAGCTGGAGGAGTTGTTTACAGGTTGTTGACGTACGAGGCACGCCTCCGCGCCCTGCCTGGGTGTTGCACGGAAGGGTTCCTATGGTAACTGCGAGGACCGCAGAGTGTCTTTCCTCTGTGGACTCCAGCAGAATGGCCACCCCCTCACTCAGCCCTGCATGCCTCACGCTGCTTCTCTGAGACTTTAGTCCACCCCCGTCCTCTGGTCCAGCGCTCAGCGACTCCCTCTCTCTCTCTCTCTCTCTCTCTCTCTCTCTCGCAAATGAATGGCTTATACTGTAGACACCCCCCCCCTGCACACACACACACACACACACACACACACACACACACACACACACACACACACACACACACACACACACACACACTCATCGTAGTTATGCATCGTAGTTACGCATCCCTGAATCCTTGCAGTCGCACACATGAACACACGCACACGCACACGTCTGTCTGTCTGTCTGTCTGTCTGTCTGTCTGTCTGTCTGTCTGTCTGTCTGTCTGTCTGTCTGTCTGTCTGTCTGTCTCGCTCTCGCTCTCGCTCTCGCTCTCTATCTCTCAATCACACTCACACTCACACTCACACACACACACACACACACACACACACACACACACACACACACACACACACACACACAGTCACCATCACTGGCCTAACGGAGCAATGCGGTCGATTCTCCCCACGCTTCCTGATGCTCCCATACATCAGAGGCCCTTGTCTCAAAACATAGCGTGGGATGGTGACTGCACTGTGACTCACAGTACAGGGAGAGAGAGAGAGAGAGAGAGAGAGAGAGAGAGAGAGAGAGAGAGAGAGAGAGAGAGAGAGAGAGAGAGAGAATGAGTTATGCGGGGGTGGGAAGAGGTCAGGATCTACCTGCACAGTGAATTCCTCCTCTGTGTTGTTTAACTTTGGGAGTGAAAAAAGGGACCCAAATGACGGTCCCGTTTTAAACTTTCTCTGAGTCACGCTGAGGGTTTCTGCTACGCAGGGCAACAAGACATCCAGGCGATGTTATTTTCGCTATGCAGAACCGTGGACGGGCCTGTCGAGGCCCAGGTTCTCTCACTCCCCTCACTCTGCTGGATCTGAAAGATTCACCATCAGGGAGTTTAACAGCTATACTTATGTGCTGCAGTCAGCCTGTTGAAGGCATAGGACATAGTCCTCAGGCCTGCCTGTTATCCAACAGCATTTTCATGTAAATGAACTGCTCCGCAAGATAGCTATTTGGACTTGAGTGTGTCTGCTATATGTGGACACGGGGCTACTGCCAAATGTTTGGCCCCGGTTGAGGAAATGTAGCCTAGAGAGACAGACAAAGCGAGATAAAGTAGCCTACTATATGAGAACAGACCTGAAGGAATATCTTGAGACATGGTGCCTAGGAGAGACGAACAGATCAGAAGTTGCAAAAAAAAAAAATATATATATATAAATATGTCACAAAAGGCTAACTTGTGCCATATTTACTCAAAAAAAAGTCAATGAGCAAAACCTATACCTGATAAACCCTATCAGGACTGCATACATTAAATTGATTCAGTCCCTATCAATTAAGTAGGTTCCTATAAATAGTTACATTAAGGTGAACCAGACCTAATGTATAGAAAGTAAGCAAAAACACAAATAATTCACTTAGAACACTCCACTAAATACTGCATCAAGGCCAACATGTGTAACTGCGTGCGTGCGTGCGTGCGTGCGTGCGTGTGTGCGTGCGTTGGTGGTGGTGGGCGGGAGGGTGTAAGATCCTTGCAGCTGTTCTATACCAAACTATGTTGTGAGCAGCTTCTTGAACCTCTATAGGGTCAGAATCACAACAATCAAGTCGTCTGGAACGTGACATGTTGTGTGATGTTGCGGGTGAACCTCATCATGAATGCGGGTTAGGGTTAGGGCCTCATCATGAATGGATCAGTGTAATGAAATGTAAAACAAACATTGCCAGGGGAAGAGATGGATACGTTTCAAAATCAACTGGGCAATGTGTTAATTTGCCTGACAAAGACATTTAAGACTCTGCCAAGTGATGTGTACATGTTAAAATAAAGAAAACATATTTTCCTAAGTCTCAGTTTAAGGAGTTTTACTTCTATTTTCTATACGGTGAGCGAGTCTTTTCCTGTCAAAGTTTCCCTTATGTTTTTGAGACCACCGCTACCGTAGTCAAGTTTGGAAAGAAAAAGGACGAAGAAAGGCGCAACAGTTTTCTCAGTGCTCAAGTGTATTATGCACCATCTGCATAAATGTACCCAAACAATACGTAATCCATGATAAGGTCTGTATTTGCGATTGAAGATTTTAGACAGACCACCAGGCCAATCTAACCTGACTCTGCCAGATTGCGGCAGTATTGAGTTCACAAGTTCCCTCCTCCTACCTTGATCTGGTTAGCCTGGCTCCAGCCCTGAATCGCTAGCCACGCCCATTAAGAAAATATGTTCTGGCGATTCAGGTCTGGTGACTCTCCCTACGATGGCGTCAGTGTCGTTCGAAAATCCGAGCAGCTGATTGGCCATCAGCCCCCTCACTCGACAGCGTCAGACAACAAACATGGCTGCCTCCACTGCGGTGACTCACGACCGTATCAATCTGGCTATTAAATCGACATATGATAAATAGTTTCTTTACAGAAACGACAGGTTTTATAAACATCATCATCCGACATGCTTTTGTTACTGCTTTTGTTTACATGCTAGTAGCGCTCGTTGGCTGTGTTTGTTTGGTTGGTTAGCAAACGGGTTAGCCATAGCCACATGATTGACAACAATGTCATCTGCTTTCCTACTATTCTGATTGGTTGGTATGAACCAATCGCCATAGACTGACACTTTGACAACGCCCATCCCAGAAACGACTGCCGTGGGGAGGGCTTTCAGTCTGAATAATGAAGTAAAACGAAATGAAAATTCAGATTGAGTGTCAGGCTATGATCTGGTCTCTCTCAAGCAGAAACGATGAACCGGAAGCAGTGGGACAAAAATCTGATATCTCCATAATAATTTGTTAGGTTGTGTTGTGCGCCGTGGCAGAGCTTCAATATGTCACCAGTCTCGTGTTGATCCCACCTCTAGCGGCCGCATACGGACGCATATCGCTCCGATCAGCATTTTGATCAGAGTACATCGTCTCTGCCCGAGAGGGACCAGATGGGAGCAGGAGGAGGAACTCACGGCTGCCACCAGCTGGCGGAGTCAGGTTAAGGCCAACCATGACTGACCGACAAACTGACCGACAGACTGACCGACCAACCAACCGAGTGGCTTAGCTGTCTGGTCGCAGTTAAAATAATTGAAAAGTTCACTCCTCAGAAGGCAGATCTCCACCAAGCTGTGTTGCCTATGCCTATACCCAGGGAATTGAATAAAGAAAGTCTGAATGATAAATGTTTATCACTTGACTTAATCACATGAGCAGAAATTGTGTTTTGAAGAAAATGCTAAATGGTGGAAAATCTAGTTAGGCGGAGATGGGACTACAGTATAAGGGGAGTTGCATCATGTTCCAAGTTATTCAAGCAAGACGATTTGGATTTTACAGTCTACGCTGGGAGTGTGCATGCAAAGTTTGATGCCGATCAGTTCCGTGGTGTCCACGATTAGGGGGTGCATATGTTGGTTAGACATACTAACAATCCAACAGGCATTAGTACACCGTTGCTCCTGACATGCGCTGCCGGTTACAAACAACTAACCCGTGGCTCCCGACATGCGTGGCAGGTTACAACTAACTTGTGGCATGTTAAAACTAACCGTGGACTGTTAGTATGACGG
>NW_027638117.1:0-16638 GCF_951216825.1 Electrona antarctica | reverse complement strand
CTCTTACCAACCACTTTAACATCAATCTGAATCCGCGCTACTTGCTAACGTCACGTTGCGTGTGTGTGTGTTTGGAGAGGAAGGAAGTCTTGGGTGCGTGAGCTGTACACCGGAGACAGGGAAAAGAGAGAGCCGTACGTGGCCACACCACACCACACCACGGTTCGTCAGGGATTGGGATAAGCATAATCAGTCAGCAAATACAATTAGCCAGTTGAGAGATGAGAGCCACGTCCATAATCTAATCTACTCTATGCAAGGTGAGCTGTTCAACGGGTATTACTAGCTCTGCTGCCTTCAGAGTGTCCAAAGGCTGTGGTGTGTGAGTTTGAAAGTGTGTGTATATTAATTCACGTGAATTTACCGCCGGTAATACATAGTGTGCGCGTGATACAAGAAAGACAGCTTTAGAGATTATGTGCAAAACGTGCTCGTATTGATTTGTGCGTTTCTATGTCAAGTGAATAAAGATGTATTAATCCATTTAGACCTGACACTAGATTCTACAAAATGTCTTCAAAATCCTGACAGTTTTCTACAAAAACCTATGTTTCTATATCAGTGGTGCTCAACAATTTCATGTGAAGGACCCCCAAAAATAATATGTATTTGGCCGCCGACCCCCCCATCTGAAAATATGTAGTTCCAGGGACCTCCCAGAAGAAAATATTTTAGTTAAAAATGTTCGCTCTGAAAGAATATATATTCAAAATATTTGCGCCACATTCTCATGATTTTTCAAAAAATAGCAGACCTACAAGCTCGTAGCGCGGCGCTTGTAGATCTGCTATTTTTCAACAGCTAAAGCATAACATAATGCTTTAAAAAACACCCAAAAGGCGGTTCCCGGCCAGAACGGGTTAAAAGACATTGTGGACGTTCCTTTGCAGGACAGGCTGCTAAGCTCCATTGCATTGCTGCGGGACGGACAGACGGACGGACGGTGTCTGAATTTGGGAAGGCAGGGACGGGGCAGGGTAGAGAGCTAGGCTGTCTGTCTGTCTGTCTGTCTGTCTGTCTGAGGGGAGCAGCCTTGCTCATTGGCCCCTTACACATATCCAGCTGAGTCTGAGAAAAGGTCACAGGCTCAATGGAAAAAACTCTTCACGTACTGTAATTATAACTCGGAGAAGGTATGGTGTCGGCCAGCATGCACTCACTGCCAGCAACACTCCATACTAGCTGATATCAGTGCTAGCATTATAGTCCAGGCATTCTAGCTCATTTTGGACCTAAAAGCTAAAGTAATTGTAACACAAGATTTGTTTTCACAGACCATTTCTATGAGGTCTCCGGAACAACATACTAAAAGTCCCAAGAAATCCCAGTTGGGGAAATATGTTTAATTGGCATCAATCCAAGATGTCCGCCAATAAGACTATTCTCAGAAACTGCATAGACAATTACCAATCTTGGAATAAATTCCTTACCAATAAGTAATTGAAACAGATTTATTTTCACAGACCATTTCTATGAAGTCTCCAGAACAACATATCAAAAGTCCCAAGAAATCGTAGTTACAGAAATAGGTTAAATTGGCATCAATCCAAAATAGCCGCCAACTGGGACTATTATGAGAAAAATGGCCAATCTTGGAATACATTTCTGACCAAGAGTTAATTGTAACAGATTTTTTTTCTTCACAGACCATTTCTATTAAGTCTCCAGAACAACATACTAAAAGTCCCAAGAAATCCTAGTTGCGGAAATATGTTTAATTGGCATCAATCCAAGATGTCCGCCAATAAGATATTCTCAGAAAATGCATGGCCAATTACCAATATTGGAATAAATTCCTTACCAATAAGTAATTTAAACAGTTTTTTTCACAGACCATTTCTATGAAGTCTCCAGAACAACATATTAAAAGTCCCAAGAAGTCGTAGTTGTAGAAATTTGTTAAATTGGCATAAATCCAAAATGGACACTAACTGGGACTATTATCAGGAAAGAATGCCATATAAATATAAACATAATTTCCTTCTTCACAGACCATTTCTATGAAGTCATCAGAACACCATACTAAAAGTCATAGGAAATCCTAGCTGTGGAAATATGTTTAATTGGCGTCAATCCATGCAGGATGTCTGCCAATTAGTGGCTCAGCAGCAGTGGCTCAGAGGTAGTGTGGCCGGTTCCCAGTTCGAACCTGGGCTCCCCCAGAGTTAGTGACGAAGTGTCCTTGAGCAAGACGCTGAACCCCTAATTGCTTCTGCAGGTTGGTGCCTTGGATGGTTTCCTCCACCATCTGTGTGTGAATGGGTGAATGTAATGCACAATCTATGTAAATGCCATGGATAAAGGCACTAGGCTATATAATATTTACCCTTATCAAATTATGATGGGCCCAATTTCCATTCATCGGAGATTTCAATTGACTTCCAAATATATTTTGAGCTGAGGATATTCAGATACAATACTGTGCATTTTAGCCATTTTGAACCAATATAACTGAAGGCTGTTATTATCATGTTCTATCTAGACTATAGAACACACTGCCATCAGTAGACCTATACACGATCATAATTTTGTTTAGCACATTGTTCGTTATAAGCTAACAAGCCAAATGGGCATTACATTTATAACTAACATTAATGTTAGATTAATGTTAGATTAATAATGTTAGATTAATAATCGTTATCATTTTTCCAGAAATCCAAACAATTTAGTTGCCACTCACCTTTGAATTACTTTCCAAAACTGAAACTAAATAAGAATAGTTACAATATAGTAATAATAATAATATTAATAATACTCAGTTTCATCGACTTCAAAGACATTTGACTCGATCTACAGAGGCACAATGGTGAAGATCCTTAAGGCCCACTCCGGGCGACCATATGCAGGAACAAGGGCCAAGCTGGTGACCCCAGATGACAACAGCGAGGAGTTTGACATCCTGGCTAGGTTAATGCAAGGGAACAAACAACCTAGCCCCCTTCCTCTTCATCATAGTCCTGTATTATGCACCCAGGAAGGCCATCAGTGGACGAGAGCAGGATCTTGGCTTTACTCTAACGCCAAGGAGGTCGAGATGACATACCAAAGTAGTCCTGACAGACTGTTGTTGTCCGCACAGACTAGACTATGCGGACAACATCAGCCTGCTCTCCGACAACGTGGAACAAGCACACCTTTTTTCCAACAGTACTCCTACAGATGTTGTCCGAAAAACATGCAAATGACATAAAAAACAGCCGATCTACGAGGTCATGCTGCAAAACTGTATGCACCAAAAACAGCCGATCTACAAGATCACGCTGCTACACGCGGTTATCACCTATAACATCTCACCGGAACATCCACCTCTGACAACAGGAGGCACTGTGCTGAAGGAAGTCAAGGACTTCAAGTAACTGGGCTCATGGGTCAACTGAACGGAGCAAGATCTGAAAGTGAGGGAGGCACTTGCATGGAGGTCCTTGAACGGCATGGCCAGTGTATGGATCTCCCTCCAACCTCCCCTGTGAAATCAAACTCAGCTTCTTCTATGCAACGGTGGAGTCTGTTCCTCTATATGGCAGTGAATGCTGGACCCTGAAGCCAACCCTGCAGAAGTCTCTAGACGGGTGCTACACCAGAATGTTGCATGCAGTTCTTAACTTCAACATGTTACCAACAAGATTCTGTAGCCAGTCACGTTACCAGTCGACTAAAGAGCCATGGCCCAATGGGCGAGTAGTAACGCAGCACCGTATAGCCTACAGTTGTCCGCCCCACATGGAAGCGCGTCCACGCGCGCCAGCCAGGAGCTAGGCTCGACTGACTGGGGGACCTCCACCCCAGGGAGACTGACAGAGCTGCCGACTACTAGGTTAAGGTCTGTGCCGCCTGCGGGAACATACTTGTAGAGGTTACCCATACACACCGCTGCACCAATGTAGCCACGGCCGGGGCGGGAGACGAACCCGGGTTCCCCATTCCACAGGCACATACGTTACCAGTCATGGACGAATGAGCCATGGCCCAATGGGCAGCTTGAATTCTTGTAGGACTCTGACTAATACATTTGTAATATAGTTCGTCAACCAACAATTGGTATGCTGAAAAAAACATTGCACAAATTCCTATGAGCTGGGGGCTCTAAATGTATCTAATCAAACTGCAACCCATTTTGTATTAACCACTCTGTCCCAAAATAAATAACTTAAAATCATTCAAATGTATGCCATTTTATAATAAAGTGGTGGCTATTTTGGATTGATGCGAATTAAATGATGTGTGGTAAAAAAAAATCCTGTTACAATTACCTTTTGGCCAGGAATTTATTCTAATATTGGCAATTTTTCTTATAATAGTCTCAATTGGTGGACATCTTGGATTGATGCCAAATTAACATATTTCTGCAACTAGGATTTCTTAGGACTTTTAGCATGGTGTTCTGGAGACTTCATAGAAATGGTCTGTGCAGACAAAAAATCTGTTACAATTACCTCTTGGTCAGGAATATATTCAAAGATTGGCCATTTTTCTGATAATAATCCCAATTGGCGGCCATTTTGGATTAATGCAATTAAACATATTTCCGCAACCGGGATTTCTTGGGACTTTTAGTATGTTGTTCTAGACACCTCTCAGAAATGATGTGTGGTGTAAAAAATCCTGTTACAATTACCTCTTGGTCAGGATTTTATTCTAAGATTGGCAATATTTCTGATAATGGTATTATTGGCAGACATCGTGGATTGATGCCAATTAAACATATTTCTGCAACTAGGATTTCTTAGGATTTTTAGTATGGTGTTCTGGAGACTTCATAGAAATGGTCTGTGCAGAAAAAAATCTGTTACAATTACCTGATGGTCAAAAATGTGTTCCAAGATTGGCCAAATAAGCCCAATTGGCGGCCATTTTGGATTAATGCAATTAAACATATTTCCCCAACTGGGATTTCTTGGGACTTTTAGTATGTTGTTCTGGAGACCTCATAGAAATGGTCTGTGAAGAAAAATCTTATTTTACAATTACTTTCTCGTGAAATGCTATTTTGCCTGGACTATTAATGTAGGTTAAGTTTAATGTCTCGCAAAATCAAAAAAGTTCATCTTTTTTTTTAATATCAATCATTTCTTGGTGTGTACAAGAAGTTTGTTTTCTTGTTTTGTACAATGCAGATTTATTTTTTTATCATAATTTATTTTGAGGGATTTCTCTTTTTTTGACATAGACACAAGGACAACACAACAGACTTACATACAAGACAGTTACATATAAAATACTAACAACAATGTATATTAAAAAAAAACAATGAAAAACAAAGAAAATAAAAGTTACAAGAGAAAATAAAAATAATAATAATAATAATTTCCAAGTGGTACAGGGTTGTGAAATGCATGTGTGCAAAAGTGAAGGAATGCAGATTTCTATTTATTTATTATTATAGCTTCAGTTTAGTAATTCACTGGCATTCGCACTAGCTGGCATATACAATTTATTACTCACATGGAGGTTCACAAATTAACATGTCAAAAGTGTTATGTTCTAATTAGCAACGCGCAGGCCTAGAATTCTTGTCATTTCAATCAAGTTTCAAACAAAAATGGTCTGTTCTCATATGAACGAGCTAATTATAGCCTCGACTTAACCCAGTCTGGCCGGGAACCTTTTGGTGTTTTAAGCATATATGTTATACATTAGCTGTTGAAAAAATAGCAGATCTACAAGCTTGTAGCGCTGCACTCGGTGCCGCGCTACAAGCTTGTAGATCTGCTTTTTTTGAAAAATCGTGTAAATGTAGTGCAAAGCTTTGAATATATATTCTTTCAGAGCGAACATATTTAACTCAAATCCTTGCTTCTGGGGGGGTCCCTGGAACAACATATTTTCAGATGGGGGTCGGCGGCCAATTACAGATATTTTTGGGGGTCCTTGACATGAAATGGTTTGAGAACGACTGACATAGAAACATAGGGTTTTTCAGACAACTGTCAGCATTTAGAAGACATTTTGTAGAATCGTCCTCGGGTCTAAATGAGTTAAACCAGTGCATCTAGTGGTGTACGGTACGTATTCTGTGCTGCTGGGGGATTTTCTGACACCGTACTAAGTAATGCCACATAGATGAATACAAGCGGCCAGACTATTTTGGCAACCCACACCGCCGTCTCGCCCCTCGCCTCGACCACAGATGGGTATCAGCAGTCTTTTCCTGAGCGAACCGTGGCTAGGCAGGGTAACGTTACAGCCTGCTTTTTCCCTCCAGCCACATACACAAAAGATTAGTGAAGCCATATCCAATATCACAGACTGTCAGGTCCCCTTCCCCAATCAATAGCCTTAGATCAGAAACCTAATCGATGCACCGAGATTACACCATCAGAATAAAGATATAGCGAAAATACAGTTGATACTATGTGCACTGATCATAAACCCATTTGAACAGCACAGTGGTTATTTTATTTTTATTTTAATGTACCACTCACGTATGATAACAAGAAAATAAAGATTATGTTTAGTCTACAGTAAGACAATTCATTTTACTTGTTCAACTATATTCTGGACCCACTGAAAAAATGGGACATTAATTTTAGAGAGATTTACAATTTACAATACAATCAATTTAAGGATCCTGCAGGATGGCTGGATTCTAGGCTTAAAATAATTTATATAAAAATGTTGTGTAAATCTCTATGGGAAGAATGAATGTCCGATGTTTCTGTGCGTCCAGAAAACCACCGCCACTGATATGCTGTATTACCAAGCATTAGTGATGCACCGAATATTCGTCCGCAGGAAATATTCGACAGAAAATGGCTAAAAATGCATTTTCGACCTATTCGGTTTTGGCAGAAAATATATCACAGCATAGTGTGAATGCAATTAATGCATTCAAAAGAGCTGAATCAATGTTTTATGGACCCATAATAGTGATTATTATTTAAGTTAAGTTTTGCCATAACCATTTATTTTGCCATAAATCAGGTAGCTTTAAGGTACGGCCATGACAGCAATGGTAGGAAAAAATATATATAATATTAAAATATTGTTTTGACATAATAGGTAGGCCTAGTTAAACAACTAGTCGACTAGTAAACTAGGCAACTAGTTTACTAGTAAAAATCACTAGAAGTGAAACCCCTAATCTGTACACACTCATCATGGGACCCTAACTCTTAACGGCAGCATTCTGTGACAGCTTTAGGTAGAAGTTACTTTGCAGATTCACATTATTATTACAAAATGAACATAAAAAAGGCACAAAACAAAAAGATTATAATGGTACTTGAAGTATATTTTTATACCAATGATTTCAGACTTTTACTGAAGTTTAAATGTGTCGTAACACACGACTACATTGTGGTACATGTTCTTCCACCACTGCATTCTGCGTGTATGCTATATGAGAACCTTGGCACTTGTCTGCGTGCAGGCCGCGTCTATCTGTCAGCGCATGTGTGCAGCCCCCAGCCCCATGCGCCTTTAGGGGGGCCATCAGAGGACCATGACAGACCCCCCCCCCCGCCCCGGGCCCACCCGGGGAGAGAGGAGAGCCCGGGCCGGGCCTGGCCGGGACGGGCCTGTCCTCACCGTCTGGCAGCAGGTGATAGATCAGACATGGAGTTGGAACACGTGTTCCCTCTGATGAAGGGGATTTGGTGAGGTGTTGACCACCCCCCCCCCCCCCCCCCCCCTTAACAGCCCCCCCCCCCCCCGCTACACACAGACAGTACTGTACTGTATAGCTGTGCTGTACTGGAGTGTATACCACCGGCACAACTCACAATGCATGAGCAACTCGTGTTCATGTACACACACGCCAAACGGATAAATCACCGCTGACAAGTGACATGGAATGGGACCCTGAGGAGCAAGGTTGTCGCTGTTACACCCCCCCCCAACTCCCCCCCCCCCCCCCCTCCACCCCCGCCACCCCACCAGCCCCCCCCCCCGGCTCTCCCTCTACCCCGCCCGCATGGTCTCTCTTTCACTTGCTCGACTTGCACGGGGTCCGCACGGCACGGCGCAAATGTGTATGAACGCCGTGCGCCGCCGCGGCTACATGCTAAACAACACATGTGCCACCGCCGCCAATACACACCCGAGGGGGGGGGGGGGGGGGGGGGGGGATCGAGCCCTATGGCGGCGGCCGTCTCCAGTCGTTGCAGATGTTTCCGATTATCGCTGCACTTGTGGTGCCAAGGCGCCTCTCTCTCTCTCTCTAATACACACAATACTGTACACATGACACTGCGGCTCAGAGTTATGGGATAAATGTAAAACATGATAAAGAGCGGCGTGTCACTGCGGGGGGGGGGGGGGAGGGAGGGATGGGGGGCTGTCGTGGGAGCGACAACTGCTTTGTGTTTTCAAACCGCTGGGGCTCAGAACAGGTGGAAGGGCCGCATTACTGTAGATCCTTGATGCCTTCTCTCAATCCTTATCTCACGGCCCCAACCCCTCTCTCTCTCCCTCCCCCTCCCCATGCATGTTCTGTCCTCCCCTCCCAGATCCTGTGTGTAATTAAACAGATGCTGTCACATGCTCAGCCATTTGAACCCCATGTCATGCATTCAGCAGCATCCATGTATGTTCCGCCGGGGGGGGGGGAGAACACAACATTAGCCAATAATAGCAGGTCTAATTTAACACGACGCGTTATGTGAGCTTGTGAATCGGTTATTTTTGGCGAGGAGATTTTGGTGTAGGTGGAATAAGAAATGGTTCAAAATATACAGAAACAACTCGTTCTCAAAGTGTGGTCCGGGACAGGACTTTGCGTCCCCTTTTCAAGCTTGTGTGGCTCTGCAATTTTTTTGAAACTTTTGAATCTTGAATCCTGCAAAGTAACAGGAATGGATTCAGTGTATCACGTTGTAATATGACCAAGTTTAAGGCGATAATGTGCACAAAAAGTTCAATCTAGGGATGGGAGGTTTCTGCCTGACAGCGATGATATGAATTATGAGTCTAAGAGTTATGAGTTGTGGTGTGGGGGTCCTTGGGGGGTCCTTGGGGGGTCCTTGGGGGGTCCTTGGAATTACACACTTGCTTACAGAGATCCTCACTAGGCTCTACTAGAGAAATAAGTCAACCCACCTCCAAAAACAACTCCACTGCGCCTTCTACCGATATTGCCCAGAGAATTGCCTCATTTTTCCTCCTGTGAAAAAAAATCCCTTTCTGGCCAAAAAGTGTGTGGGGGTGGGGGGGGGCTCAGGGTGCTTCCACTAAGGAAAGTAGGCTTTCTAATGACACAACCCGCCTTTGTTTTGGTGAGTAGCAAAAACGTTATTTTTATTCACGCTAAAGACGAGAGGCTGGTCTGCATTCATGCGAGCGGCGGAAGTCGAGAGTAACATAACTCTAATGCGTTGCATTTAGAGCTATGGACCAGAGCTAGCCCACCTCTGAACCATATGCGTGTAGGAGGGGACATATACACAGAGGGGACCTACGTTGCGTCCCACTGATGTTTCCCAGCTAAAATAGGGACCTCCTAATCTCCCCTTGGCAGCGCTGGCCGTCCAGCCCATTCTGACACATTCTCTAGGAGAAGAAGAGGCTCCGACAGGTGAAGGGCTGAGAATAGTTCAGTGTGTGTGAGGTGGCATTACACACACACACACACACACACACACACACACACACACACATACACACACACACACACACACGCGCGCACGCACGCAACGCACGCACGCACGCACACACACACACGTGCGTATGTATGTTCATAACTTTATACATAATGTGCACTCACTTATATACTGTGTGTACTGTACAGTGTATGCTACTACTCCAAACACATGCAAATGTACATGCAGGCCATGCATAGTAGGCCTGCTTACAGTACTCTGTGAAACTCATGTCTCTATCTCTCTCTCTCTCTCTCTCTCTCTCACACACACACACACACACACACACACACACACACACACACACACTGGCAGCTACACAAAGCAACAAGGTTCAAGGTAGCGTGGGTCGATGTGCTTATTGAATGTGTAAAGGGAGGCTGGGGGTCGAGTGGCCCTAAAGATTGCTCCCAGTCCTGAGTAAACATGTCTCAACACACACACACACACGCACATGCACACGCACACACACACACACACGCACGCACGCACATGCAAACGCACACACACACGCACGCGCGCACACGCACACACAAGGACATACAGTTTACAATTTAGCCATTTAGCAGACGCTCTTAATCCAGAGCGATTTACAGTATAAGCAAGAACAAAAAACATGGTAATACATCAAAACATAAAAATAGTCATCATGAATCTTATACGTAAGCTTAAGAATCTAACAGTGGAATATCTATCTAAGGAAAACTATACACTATAGAGTGTTATGTCTTACATAAAGTGTATTTAAGTTACATAAATTGAGCCTATATGCATACGCCTGTAGGAGGTCGAGGCCAGGGCAAGTACTACGGCAAGTGCTGTGGGCTCAGATGGAGTCTGAAGAGGTGGGTTTTCAGACTGCGGTGGAAGACTGGGAGTGAATCTGTAGTTCTGATTGTAATGGGAAGTGCGTTCCATAGTTTTGGAGCCAGAAGGGAGAAGAGTTTGGGACGTGTGGAGCATTGTCCCGGCGTTTTTAGCGAAGGTACTTCCAGCTTCCCTGCGTCGGCTGATCTGAGGGTTTCTATAGCGTGCGATCAGACTTGTAAGATATGGCGGTGCCATACCTTTGGTTGCTTTGAAGGCCAGCATCAGAGTTTTGTACTCTGATGCGGGCAGCGACCGGGAGCCAATGGAGGGAGTGGAGAAGGGGAGTGACATGTGAGAATTTTGGCATCATCATCATCAACATCATCAACATTTTTACAGTATTTGATTAATGGCATTTAAAAATATATTTTGTCCTTTTTAAGTAACCGTAAGACTGAAGCCAAAAGATTGGCATTCTACAAGCGCACTCAGCGCACAACTAAGTAAACTACATCTGACACACTCTGACCACTAAACCTAACGTCTAGATGTCTATAATCACAAAATGAATTTGAACTTTGAAAATAAACTTTTCCTAATTTAAGCCTAACTTTTTTTTACCAATAGATAACCATCCTCTTGTAAGGACCAGGAAATTATGTCCTTATACTGTATTTCTCAAATTCTACTACTGTTTACCTGTGGGGATAGAAAAACGGTTTATTTTTTTTAGTTTTTTATCCAAAATGAGTTAATAGCACAGGCAGACTCTTCACATACAGAGCTGAAATCAACATGTGAATATGAAATAAATGCTTAAACATGTAGCTAGGTGTAATGTTAGAGACCACAGAAGTGAACATTATTCAAGCCTGTTTTCTCAACTCGCTGTTTCTCTGCAAGACATTACTCTATAAGCCATATCTCCAAAACTGGTGGGTCAAACTGAACAACCAATAATATGTCAATAATGAATGATTCCCTGCTTTCATATGACATGAACAAATTAAATGACGTAGCCTCAGTCAGAAACGGTCACACATAGCCCTCACAAGTATAGTGAGGAGTCTATATATATGAGGACTATATAGCGCACGCACGCACACACACACACACGCATGTACGCACACACACATACACGCACACACACACACATAGCACGTTCAGCACATACGGCAGTGATGGACTTGGTCACCCCTGTACAACACGAGTCATGGGTAGGCTATAATGTGCACAAATCTGGCTGACCTCATCCCCACACACACACACACACACACACACACGGACGCACACGCACACCCACACACACACAAATCCCCTTTTTGCCACCCTGCTTGCCCCCCATACTTTAGGGGTCTCTGTAACAGTAACAAAATGGGAGATGGATGTTTTTTAAGATGATCTGGACAGACAGCCGCCTGCCTGCCTCCCTGCCTCCCTGCCTGCCTGCCTGCCCGGCTCCCTAGCTGTCACAACAAGCCCCAAAGACACCACCGTCTGCCTTACGGGACGGGACGTCTGCATTGTCTTGAGGCAAGAGGGGGGTGGAAGATTGGGAGTGAATCTGCAGTTCTGATTGCAATGGGAAGTGCATTCCATAGTTTTGGAGCCAGAAGGGAGAAGAGTTTGGGACGTGTGGAGCGTTGTTAGCGAAGGTACTTCCAGCTTCCCTGCGTCGGCTGATCTGAGCACTCGGGAGGGTTTGTAGCGGTGGTGCTGGTGCTGGTGGTGGTGGTGGTGGTGGTGGTGGTGGGGGGACGGGGGGATGGGGCTTGTGGGCCTGAGAGGTGTGGAATGCGGTGTGGATGATGATGACACAGACCCTCTCCAAGGGCCTCATGCATCCAGCTGTCTTGTTGCGGTCAGATTCTCGGTACGGGGGCCGGCCGTATCACATGGGCTGCATGTAATCCCACAGTGGTGTGGATCAGGCGCTTCGCTGCGTGGCTGTCTGTAGGCCGCAGTGATCCCCCAAGCTATGGGTCGCGGTCTGGGATCAGGCCGCGAGGTGGCTGGGCTGGGACGTGCACACATAGACATCAAAGGGTGCTTCAGCCCCCTGCCCGTTTTACCCGTCTGTAAAACAACTGCCCTCTCCAGACCACGAATGCAGCATTTACTGATGGTGGAAGAAATGCAAATGCCTCTCCTCTCCTTTCCATGCCAAACCGGAAGGCAGCATTCAGGAGAATTGCTTTTTTCCCGAAGTCTCCTGAACTTGAACGTAGCATTTTGCATTGAACAAATTTGTACCACTCTCTGCACGTCCCTTTTGACTGGGCCGGGCTGTCTGTATAGGCCGCAGTGATCCCTAAGCAATGGGTCGCGGTCTCTTGCGGACCCATTTTGGGGTCGTAAACCCTTTTTCCTTAATTTTTAATTTTTTGTCATTTGTAATTTTAAAAGATTTCAACTTTTTTTTTTTTTTTTTTTTTTTTTTTTACAATTTCAGAAATTACAAGATGAATAAAAGAAAGCCATGATGAATTAATTGTAAAGATTGGCGTTGCGAGCTTGTAGATCGTCTACTTTTACTTTTTTATTAGTGCTGAAGAAGTGGTTCATTATTCATAATGCATTTTCTTTGTAACTTAAGGGTTCAGCGGGGGACACAATATGTACAGTTGGGTGCCACCGATATTGTCCCTTATCATTTGACCCATTTAGGCCTGACCTCAACATTTTAAAAATCCTTCTAAATCCTCCAGTTTTCTGAAATAAATATTTTCACGATTTAAAAAAAATAGCAGACCTATAAGTTCATAGCGCGCCACTCGGTGGCGCGCAATGAGCTTGTAGATCTGCTATTTTTCAATAGCTAAATTATAACAATGTTTAAAACACCAAAAGGGGTTCCCGCCCAAAATGGGTTAACTGTCCTTTTGCGCAGATCACGCAAACCTCAGCAAAAAGAAAAGGACAATATCGATGGCCTCCAACTGTACATTGTTTTGGCCTCCACTAAAAGACTCACAGCTGAGTAGTTTAATGTTTGTCATACTGTATATTCCACCGTCCTAGGAACTGTAAAGTGAAACTGTCTATAGCGCCGACTGAGGTCTTAATTCCTGTCAGCGTCTATTCATTATGGACCAGTTGGAGGTACCAGTTCAAACGGGTCCCCCCGCGCCGACGGATGTGTAGAATTATGATTCCGGCTGTTCGGTCACTTTGTCGTTTTGTTCTGAGCCTCATGACCTCATGCTGCTCACAGCAGGGGGGGGGGGGTGTGTGTGTTTATGTTTGGTTGTTGGTGCACGTCGAGGGGGGGGGGGGGGGGGGGGGGGCTTACTTGACAGACACATCTCATGTTATGTTGGATTTGCAGTGATGCTCAACCTGTGGGCCGCGGAACACCGGTAGACCACGAGCGTATTGGAAGTGGGCACCCAAATAATTTTCGATTTACGATTTGAATGATAATATAACATTCATATAAAGAAATAATGTAAAAATAATAATAATAATAATAATAATAATCATGGTATTTTGTGTGTGTGTGCAAAATGCAACGTCTTCAAGTATACTACGTTAGTTATTTATCCAAAGCCGGAAAACACAATCCGTTAAAATCTCTGAAAATGCAACGCAGCCCATCACCTCTCTGACCACTTTAAAAACGCTAAGTCCAACACTTTGGACATTTTCAAGTGGGCCCTGATCCAGAAATGGCTGAGACACTGATTTAGGGAATACACCTACGTAATGTATCTTTGCATTTATACAAGCCAGTTGTGTACATAACAAAATATTTAACTAATTTTGTCTGTATAATACTTTTACACTGGTCTCTGAGGTTCAATTCATAATTTAAAAATGTACCCTATCTAAGAATAATTTATTCAAGCAAGCTACTGAGCTCACAGCTGTCTTGAACCCATATAGCCTATAGCTTAGCAGACTAACTAATTAAACCCACATCCACATGTGTTCAAAGAACAAGAAGTCTATTTGCAATCCTTATTGATTACTTTAAGGCATACAAATGGAAAGCTGTGTTAGCCCATTTTGACCTGAGGACGATTCTACAAATGCCTTCTAAATCAGTTTTCTGATGTTTTCTGATGTTTCTATGTCAGTGGTTTTCAAACTATTTCATGTCAAGGACCCCCAAAAATATATGTAATTGGCCGCCGACCCCCCTCGACCCCCATCTGAAAATATGTAGTTCCAGGGACCTCCCCCAGAAGCAAAGATTTGAGTTAAAAACATTCGCTCTGAAAGCATATATATTCAAAGATTTGCGCCACATTTTAACGGTTTTTTCAAAAATAGCAGATCTACAAGCTCGTAGCGCGGCACTCGGTGCCGCGCTATGAGCTTGTAGATCTGCTATTTTTCAATAGCTAAAGCATAACATAATGCTTAAAACTCCAAAAGGGGTTCCCGCACAGAATGTGTTAGGAGAGGGGCTCTCGATTTAGCTCCAATCTGCCAGGCATAAAATGATCTCACTGTGTTTGCTGGGAAGAACGAGCTCCCTCTGGGCATTGTGGGTAATTAGGTTAGTGGATAGTCGGTGTCAGGAAATTGAAAGACCATCCTAATCGGATTCTTTTGTTTCCAGGGGAATCAAAAGGAATTTATACGAGTCACTGGGAAATCTCACACGACTCAATTCCACTCGGCCATGTAAAATCTGTTTGCTCTCCCCGCCCCCGATACGACGTGCAAACAAGTTTTAATGCGAGGGTGCAACGGGGCGCACATGAAATGCATTTGATGTTGGCCCGTGTCCTTTCTAGCTGCCCTCCAGATAATCCCAGACCTGTCCTGTTTGTATACTAATGAGATACTTGAACTCTTCTGTGGTGAATAAAGGTATAGCCTATTCTACGGAATTTCAGTCGAAGCGGTAAAAGCTAACCGCTGTCTCTTAGACCCTGTGTACCTCTTTGCACGTCAATAGCGAAAATGACAGATCTACAACAACCTCATCACGTTGCAACATGTTGTGAGCTTGTAGATCTTGTATTTTCACAGAATGTTCACCTGTTTTCTCAGAATGTTTCGCATAATGACATGAAAGCTTCAATACGTTATTATGACAAATAATGTACCACTATAGTCTACTCTAAAGGCTGCTCACTGCCCGTTTAGTATAAATATAATTTCGAATAATGTTGAATACTAAATGTACCTGAATATTTAGTTATTGTGGCGATTCTTCCTGCTGTATAACTAACGACATGATGATGACATGCAGGTGTGCGTTTGGATCGGGTGAGGGGAGGACGACAGAAGTACAAGCGGAGGCTGGACGCAGAGACCGGGGCGTACCTGGGTCTATCTCTTCCACCGCCAGCCAAAAAACCACGTAAGTGTCCCCCAAAATTTACTTTGTCTCTGACCATGCATCCATCCATCTTCAACCGCTTATCCGTAGTCGGGTCGCGGGGGCAACAGCTCCACCAGAGTGCTCCAGACTTCCCTCTGCAGAGCAACATTAGTGACTTCCTCCTGGGGGGATCCCGAGACGTTCCAAGGCCAGTGAGTCGATGTTATCCCTCCAACTGCGCCTTGGTCTGCCCCCCGGGGTCTCCTCCCAGTGGGACGTGCGTCGAGGACCTCCCTAGGGAGACGCCTGAGAGGCATCCTAACCAGATGCCCGAACCACCTCAGCTGTCTTTGTCTCTGACTATACCTCTCATAAAACATTTATATGTTTATTCATTAGGTTAGCCCATTAGTCGGCACATGGACACCAGCAGGGACGTGCACAGTCAACATAGACATCAAAGGGGGGCTTCAGCCCCTGCCCTTTTACCCGTCTGTAAAACAACTGCCCTCTCCAGACCACGAATGCAGCATTTACTACATGGTGGAAGAAATGCAAATGCCTCTCCACTCCTTTCCATGCCATGCCGGAAGGAAGGCAGCATTCAGGAGAATACCTTTTTTTCCCGAAGTCTCCTGAACTTGAACACAGCATTTTGCGTTGAACAAATTTGTTTAGAAATCCATGTCGTACAACCGCATCTCCACTACTGTGTTGCGCACCGAAAACAGCTGGTCGTGAAAATAGCAGATCTACAAGCTCTCAACGCGTCGCGCTGCGACGCGTTGAGAGCTTGTAGATCTGCTATTTTCGCAAGCAGATCTACAAGCAGATCTGCTCTACTCTCTGCACGTGCCTGGACACCAGCTACAGTCCTGGACACCAGCTACAGTCCTGGACACCAGCTACAGTCCTGGACACCAGCTACAGTCCTGGACACCAGCTACAGTCCTGGACACCAGCTACAGTCCTGGA
>NW_027638118.1:7500-19246 GCF_951216825.1 Electrona antarctica | reverse complement strand
TTAAAGGGCTCCTCAGGAGGGCTCCAAGGGGTCCCCAGAACGGGTTAAAGGGCTCCTCAGGAGGGCTCCAAGGGGTCCCCAGAACGGGTTAAAGGGCTCCTCAGGAGGGCTCCAAGGGGTCCCCAGAACGGGTTAAAGGGCTCCTCAGGAGGGCTCCAAGGGGTCCCCAGAACGGGTTAAAGGGCCCCTCAGGAGGGCTCCAAGGGGTCCCCAGCAAAATGAGCGGTATAGTTAATATGAATTAGCATCAAAAATGATTACAGTATGTTATGGTTATTTGAAAATAGACGATCTACAAGCCAAAACGATGCAACGCAATGTGGCCTTGTAGATGTGTAGATCACCCATCTTAGTTCAAATCATCTTGAGAAAACGTACGAACATTTCGGAAACATTTTAACGACAGAAGTTTAGTATATATAATATGTCTATGGAACAAAATATGTTCAGATGGGGGTCCGACGGTCCGTGGACAAATACATTTGAGAAGGACGGACATACAGAATGGTGTTTTATTTTAACTACATCATAGACTACATCAGGGGTTCTCAACCCGTGGGTCGCGACCCCTCTGGGGGTCGCCAAATTATTTTGGGGGGTCCCCAAATTATAAAAAAAAAAAAAAAAACCTTTTTTATTTTTTTTTGCAACTGAATGGCTGGAAAATGGAAATGAAGAGTTTACATATAGTACACATATACACCTTCCCTAATGATTATCTGGTTTCAGTATTTATTTATGGTGTATTGTCTATTATTAAGGTTATTGTAGCAGTCAATTTATATTGGGGGTCGGGAGGGGGCGGGGCAGGGGTCCCGAGACACTGCCAAAGCATGTCCGGGGGTCCCCGGACAAAAACGTTGTAAAACCCTGGACTACATCATAAATAGAATAGTTCACTGGTACAGTGACTGAGGACAGATTGAAACCACAGCTCATCAACACAGACAGCGATCCCACATCCATGTCATCACTAGAGCCCACATGAGATTGGTGTGTGTGTGTGCGTGTGCGCACGCCAGCATGTGTGAGTGCGTGAGTGAGTGAGCACGCTCATAAGGCCACGCTGAGATCACTTAATTCAACGTCAGTCGTCAAGGACACAGACAACGTTTCAGATCAAAGCGCTATTGATTTAAGTTACTTCTGTGGCCTACTAGTTGCAGTGTGCAGAGGGCATTCACTTCTAGTCATTTTTACTAGTTGACTAGTTGCCTAGTTTACTAGTCGACTAGTTGTTAAACCACCTTTTATGTTTGTTTTTTTTTGGAAATAAATATTTGTACATTAAAAAACTGTGTACATTGGTGACTATAACTATAATCTACCTGATATTGAGGCCTACAAAATCGGTAAAAAAAAAAATATATTTTTTATTATCAACTAGTCGACTAGTACCAGCAAGGTCGACTAGTGGATTTACTAGTCGACTAGTAAACTAGTCGACTAGTTGCTTAATGCCCTAGTGTGCGCACACAGTCTGGTGCAGATCGGTGCTTCGGTTAACCCATTTAGGCCCGACGTCGAAATAAATAAAAAGTCTTCTGAAAGAATATATATTCAAAGATTTGTGCCACATTTTCACGATTTCTTCAAAAACAGCAGACCTACAAGCTCGTAGCGCGCCACTCGGTGGCGCGCTATGAGCTTGTAGATCTGCTATTTTTCAATAGCTAAATAATGCTTAGTTAAAACACCAAAACGGGTTTTAAGATAAGCTAAGCTCCAAGATAAGCTCTGGGGAGGGGGGGGGGGGGGAGAGAGAGAGAGAGAGAGAGAGAGAGAGAGAGAGAGAGAGAGAGAGAGAGAGAGAGAGAGAGAGAGAGAGAGAGAGAGAGAGAGAGAGAGAGAGAGAGAGAGAGAGAGAGAGAGAGAGAGAGAGAGAGAGAGAGAGAGACAGAGACACAGAGACAGAGAGAGAGAGAGAGAGAGACAGAGAGAGAGAGAGAGAGACCCAGACCCTCTCATAAATGAGATGTCTAACGTCTTGCAGAGTCACACATTATTTTTAAATAAATTGCAGATCTACAAGCTCACAACATGCCACACTGCAACACGTTGTGGGCTTGTAGATTTGGTAGATTTAGGAGATGTTTGTAGTTTAAGTGGTTAACTGGTTGAGTGGTTAATGTCGTTATCATGTGCAGCGGTTATTGCGTCACTTAAGAGTTAAGACAGGACAGTGGAGACATGAGACAGAGGGCAGAGATGGACAGGACAGGAGAGACGTGAGACAGAGGACAGAGATGGACAGGACAGAGAGAGACATGAGACAGAGGACAGAGATGGACAGAACAGGAGAGACATGAGACAGAGGACAGAGATGGACAGGACAGGAGAGACATGAGACAGAGGACAGAGATGGACAGGACAGGAGAGACATGAGACAGAGGACAGAGATGGACAGGACAGGAGAGACATGAGACAGAGGACAGAGATGGTCAGGACAGGAGAGACATGAGACAGAGGACAGAGATGGACAGGACAGGAGAGACATGAGACAGAGGACAACAGGACAGGAGAGACATGAGACAGAGGACAGAGATGGACAGGACAGTGGAGACATGAGACAGAGGACAGAGATGGACAGGACAGAGAGAGACATGAGACAGAGGACAGAGATGGACAGGACAGGAGAGACATGAGACAGAGGACAGAGATGGACAGGACAGAGAGAGACATGAGACAGAGGACAGAGATGGACAGGACAGAGAGAGACATGAGACAGAGGACAGAGATGGACAGGACAGGAGAGACATGAGACAGAGGACAGAGATGGACAGGACAGGAGAGACATGAGACAGAGGACAGAGATGGACAGGACAGGAGAGACATGAGACAGAGGACAGAGATGGACAGGACAGGAGAGACATGAGACAGAGGACAGAGATGGACAGGACAGGAGAGACATGAGACAGAGGACAGAGATGGACAGGACAGTGGAGATACATGAGACAGAGGACAACAGGACAGGAGAGACATGAGACAGAGGACAGAGATGGACAGGACAGGATAGACATGAGACAGAGGACAGACAGGACAGGAGAGACATGAGACAGAGGACAACAGGACAGGAGAGACATGAGACAGAGGACAGAGATGGACAGGACAGGATAGACATGAGACAGAGGACAGACAGGACAGGAGAGACATGAGACAGAGGACAACAGGACAGGAGAGACATGAGACAGAGGACAACAGGACAGGAGAGACATGAGACAGAGATGGACAACGACTTACAACACACACGTCTACAGCCGGAATCGAACCGGTGGACCTCAAACCCTAACCGAACCCAAACCGCAAGCCTGGGAGCAGCGCATGTCCGCCCGTCGTTCCCACATGTGGGATCTTTGGTGTGTGGGATCTGCGTGTGCCTCCCGCAAAAGATGCAGTCTTCTTAGCGCTATATATCTGCAGGTCACCTGACCTCACCTCAACCAACCAGATGCTTCTACTATACCTCCACATACCAGCGAGCCCCTGTGGTCAAAGGTCCACTTTCACCCACCCATTCCTCTCAGGTCCTACTCCACCCCTTTTAAAGAGAATATTTGTATAAATGCCTGCCTTATAGCGGTGAGCCCTCTCTTCCGACAGTCAGTGAGTCAGCTGGGCTGGAGTCTCCAGATCTGGTCTCACATTCCAACTAAAGCCTGACCTCCAGGCTAAGGGAGTCACGAAGGAGATCACAATAACGTCCAACGCACACACGAAGGGAAGGTATGAGGAGAACAAGAGTCCCACACGAGCAGTGACGGACAGATAGACATGGAGGAAAAGCTGATATTCGGGATGGGAATGTGACCTGCTGGTCGGCCCCGTTTTGATGAAAACAGTATTGGTTACTTGTCATTGGATCAACATGGCCACGCCTAGTCCATTTTTATTTATTTAAAATTCTTCCCCCGATACAAACCTTTGGAAAACATGTGACCTGAACTGTTAGAACTATTTCAATGGGAGACAGAAAGCAGGCCAACAACAGAACATACTAAACTAGAAAAAGTGCCCTTCTGGGCACAGGTCTCCACCAGGAGGATAGGACTGTGTGAGATGTTTGGCAAAATGTTTAGGAGTAATATAAACATGTTTGCCTTTGATGGCAATTGGATGATTTGAGGCATTTTGTTCCAAAAATGTGTTTTGCAAAAATCAACCTGTTGGTGGCGCTATAACAGGCCAATGTGAAAAGGGTGGGATATATTCCTCAGCCTAGTAAGAAAATGTGTGAAAGATTTCACGTAAATTGCATGCTGTGTTCATGATTTGAGGCTTTTGTTCAAAACGGGGCAATCTTGCAAACTGTGAAAGCCAATTATAGCCAATTAGGATGGAATATGAAATATCGGACAGATCCGACTTGAGCACATGACCATAGAGATACTGTGTAACGATTTGTGAGATTTTTGGACAGAATCTGGAGGAGTAATATCAAAAAATGTGTTTTACAAAAGTCGGCCTCCTGGTGGCGCTATAACAGGCCGTTCTGGAAAATGCGGGGCAGAGGTTCATCGTTGGCATCCAGGGAGTGTGTGTGCAAAGTTTGGCATCGACCGGGTTAACGGTGCCGGAGATTAGCTGTACACAGACGGACGGAAGGACACACACACGGACGGACGGACACACACACGGACGGAGTGCAAAACATACTCTCTCCCCATGCCTTCGGCCTGGTGGAGACAACAAATGTATGTTCTCTTCTCTGACCACAGCAGCAACTAATGAAGTTCTGAGTGATACCGATTGGTTTCCATTATTGGACAAAACTAGTGAAAGGGGGACGCTAAGTGGAAAAACGCCCATAAAAACAAGTCTCTCTCTCTCTCTCTGGTTCCTTTGGTCTCTCTCCCCCCTCTCTCGCTCTCTCTCTCTCTGGTTCCTTTGGTCTCTCTCCCCTCTCTCTCTGGTTCCTTTGGTCTCTCTCCCCTCTCTCTCTCTCTCTCTCTCTCTGGTTCCTTTGGTCTCTCTCCCCTCTCTCTCTCTCTCTCTCTCCTTTGACTGATCACATCCGTCAAGGTGAGCGTGGAATGAAAACACACAGATTATAGTGGCCTGCATCCCTCCCTCCCTGAGGTCAAAGGGCAACGAAAACAAACTGCAGGCTCTGGCGTGTGAGTCTCTCCCACACACACACCAACACACACACACACACACACTCGTACTGGCATACTTGGGAGGACTTTTAACTGATTGCCGTTAAGTTGTGCACACGCACACACACACACACACACACACACACACACACACACACACACAGCCCTCACCAGTGGTGGAAAGTAACCAAGTACTTTTACTCAAGTACTGTATTGCACTGTACTGTTTGGCTATTTTCAAATAGCCGATCTACAAGCTCACAACGGGCACTGTGAGCTTTTAATACATTCAGGACAGGGAACCCCTTTTGGTGTTTTAAGCATTACGTTATACTTATGCGGGAACTCCTTTTGGTGTTAGCGTTATGTTATGCTTTAGCTGTTGAAAAATAGCAGATCTACAAGCTCGTAGCGCGCCACCGAGTGGCGCGCTACGAGCTTGTAGGTCTGCTATTTTTGAAAAGTCGAAGAACGACTGACATAGAAACATAGCTTTTTCAGAAAACTGTCAGGATGTCGAAGAACATTTTTAGAATCTGATCTCAGGTCAGAATGGGTTAAGCTATTTTCAAATAGCCGATCTATACAAGCTCACAACAGCCGATCTACAAGCTCACAACAGCCACTGTGAGCTTTTAGTACATTTTATACACAATGGAATACATTATAAATACATTGTGAAACAGGACATTCTGTACTTTAAGTATATTTTGACGCCAATACTTTGTTACAAAGTAAAAGTCAGGTATTCCAAATGTATTAGTGTTTCTACATTGCAATATTGATGTACTTTTTTACTTAAGTAATGAAATTAAGCACCACTTCCCCCGACTGACTCTAATCTTCCAGACCCCCAAAGTGTCTGTTTCAGCCATCATCACACCTTAAGGCCTGGGCTGGGTCAGGAACACAAGAATGTGTGTGCGTGTGGCTGTGTGCGTGCGCGTGTGTGCGTGTGTGTGTGCGTGCAACCAGACAGAGACCAGGTGGACCAGACCGCTGATAGAAACCCAGCATGGTGTTAAAGGAGTGCGAGACAAAGAAGAAGAAGAATGGCTGGAAGGAGAGAGAGAGAGAACATGAAAGCGTCAGTGAATGTCAGATTCATTCCACTGTGAATGGCTTTCATGATGGTGTCTATACTCACTGTCTCCTCCGTCGTCTCACCACAACAAACAACAACAACAACAACTACTGGGACGGGAACAGCCTCGGTATCAATTACCACCCCTTAGAGAGAGCTTAATATCACCCCTCTATGCATGCACGGCACGCCTCTCTCTGTTGGGAGACGTGCTTACGTCATTAACTCTATGCATGCACGGCACGCCTCTCTCTGTTGGTAGACGTGCTTACGTCAGTAACTGCGTGTAATTGAGCCTCATTGTTACCATCGTTAATTATCTCCGTCAGGATTAGGTGTAAAGAGAAACGCTGAGAGAGATAGAGAGAGGAAGGGTAAGACAGAGAGAGAGACAGAGAGAGGAAGGGTAAGACAGAGAGACAGACAAGAGATAGAGAGAGAGAGAGAGAGAGAGACAGAGAGAGAGACAGAGAGAGGAAGGGTAAGACAGAGAGACAGACAAGAGAGAGAGAGAGAGATAGAGAGAGGAAGGGTAAGACAGAGAGAGAGACAGAGAGAGGAAGGGTAAGACAGAGAGACAGACAAGACAGAGAGAGAGACAGAGAGAGGAAGGGTAAGACAGAGAGACAGACAAGAGAGAGAGAGAGAGAGAGAGAGAGAGAGAGAGAGAGAGAGAGACAGAGAGAGAGACAGAGAGAGGAAGGGTAAGACAGAGAGACAGACAAGAGAGAGAGAGAGACAGAGAGAGAGAGACAGAGAGACAGAGAGAGGAAGGGTAAGACAGAGAGACAGACAAGAGAGAGAGAGAGACAGAGAGAGAGAGACAGACAAGAGAGAGAGAGAGACAGAGAGAGAGAGACAGAGAGAGAGAGACAGAGAGAGAGAGACAGAGAGACAGAGAGACAGAGAGACAGAGAGACAGAGAGACAGAGAGACAGAGAGACAGAGAGAGGAAGGGTAAGACAGAGAGACAGACAAGAGAGAGAGAGAGACAGAGAGAGAGAGACAGACAAGAGAGAGAGAGAGACAGAGAGAGAGAGACAGAGAGAGAGAGAGAGATAAACCCTGTGAGAGATAAGAGCGTGGGAAACAAGCGGAACCAAGACTGAACCGTGTGTGTGTGTGTGTGTGTGTGTGTGTGCGTGCGTGCGTGTGTGTGTGTGTGTGTGTGTACGCACGCACGCACGCACGCACGCACGCACGCACGCACGCACGCACGTGTTTATTGATAGTGTGCTGGTTGGTGTGTCGTGTGTGTACTATATGAAACATTATTGCAAACTCCAGTACACATTTATTTGTACTTTAGTCACAAATGAATGTGTACCTGGAGTTTGCAAAAACGTTCTTGGACATCAATTCGAGTAACATTTGATTAGTGGGCTGATACCCTTTAACATCAACAACACCACCCTGCTTCACACAACAGTTCACACTAATTCACAACCACAGGCTTGGTAAATGGTGCCTTTATCCAAGGGGCTTTACATAGATTGTGCATTACATTCACCCATTCACACACACATTCACACACCGATGCCGGAGGAAACCATGCAAGGCACCAACCTGCACATCAGGAGCAATTAGGGGTTCAGTGTCTTGGACACTTCGACACTAACTCTGGGGGAGCCCGGGTTCGAACTGGCAACCTTGTGGTTGAAATCCAGCCACTCTACCCCTGAGCCACCGCCGCCCCACTTCTACTGCTTCTACTGTTAGCCACTCTCAGAGTTACAGACCCATAAGAGTCCATTTGGTTCCTAACTATAATTTAGGTGGGGACCCCCTGGAAGTCTCTGAAGGACCCCTGGGGGTCCCCACTTTGGGAACCACCTCAGTACAGTACAGTACAGTACAGTACAGAAGTAGCAACAATTCCAAGACTCAACACATTCAGAGAAAGTGTTGAAGTTCATCCGAAGAAAAAAAAAACAACACTAGCAGTTTGGAGATAGAGATGAAGGGAGTTTAGCACATGCTGGACATGTGTCCATCTGCTCCTATTCCCAGAGCGGCCCATGAGCCAAGCTAGCGCGCACACACACGCACACACACACACACACACACACCACACACCACACACACACCACACACAAGAGGAAAATATGATTCAAGAGAGTGTCGACATGAGATCTGGGAAGTTGTGCGAAGTACATCTTAATACATTTCAGATCCAGACACCAGTGGGTTAGAGAGAGAGTCCCGACAAGGAACGATGGAGAGAGACCAATAAATGACAGTAGTCGTCTCACTCCCCCCCTGGACGTCAACCAATCATGTCGTCCGGTTGGGATTAAGTTAAAGCGGCTTAACCTCCAGACAAGACAGCAAAGACCATTTACACACGTGTAGTATAGTGCACGCGCAAGGCTGCGCGCACGCGTACACGCACACACACACACAAAGGTATTTACACACACCCATATATAAACAATGACTTACTCTCCCCTACACACACACACACATAATGGGTGTGTTCGGAAATGTACGCACCAGAGCGCACTCGCCAATTAGTTTGTATTGGCAGCGTGCTCAGTGTGCCTATAGGGTGTAACAAAATCTCCTGGAGAGGGCGTCAACATATGTGTCACGTGGTAGCGGCCGCCATACTTGCTGGCTTGTCTGGTTTGTTTACATTGAGCGACCATCGGGTGTGCTTGTATACGTTCTTTTTTTAAACTGACCTCACAATGGTGCAGACTTGCTCAGTAAATAAGTGCCACAGCAGGTCGCGTCAAGGAAATGAGCCAGAAAACGGAATTTGATTTTCAGCTTTCCAGCATGGAGACAGTATCAAGGAACCCAGTTTGACGAGTTTACAAAAAGACGTAGAATGGCTTGGATCGGCGCACGGGCGCAGAGACATAACGTTCAACAAAGTATCTAAAGCACAGCCGTGTTTGTTCACGACATTTTCCTTGTCCTTGTAATGTATTTGGGCCCGACGTTCTTTCTATCCATCCTGGTGTTCATGGTTCACTATGTTGTCGCCAAGAACGAGCTCAATATTTACAAAAACATACCACCGTCACTCTATTCTGAGTGATGTGGGCTAGAATTGAATGCCCACGAGAGGGCCGTCCCTAGCTTTAATGCCCACGAGAGGGCCGTCCCTAGCTTTTCAGACGCCGCCCCCCTCTTGGTGACGTACACGTTTTCACACGCTATATGTCCGAACTGTGTCTATGTCTGAGTGTAGGCGAATACATTGGAACGGAGATCACGAAGCTCACATGCTTTTGTTTCAGAAACCAACCAAACCAATAGCCTTTTGTTTGTGTATTTGTGTAATTGTGTATTTATTGCCTCCACTTTAGCTTGTTGACACAAACTAAAAGATGTGACATGATACGAGTAAAATGTTAAAATTAAAAACATATTTCAATGTTAATTATTTTTCCCCCCAAGAAAAAAAAACAGCTTTCTGAAATGTTAGTGGTGGTGGTGGTGCTCAACTTTTTTCATGTCAAGGACCCCCAGAATTATATGTATTTGGCCTCCGACCCCCATCTGAAAATATGTTGTTCCAGGGACCCTCCAGACGCAAAGATTTGAGTTAAAAAAAACATGAATGGGTTTGAATCCATTCAGGACGGGAACCCCTTTTGGTGTTTAACAGATGTTCACCGTGGCCCGGCCAGGGCAGCAGAACTTGGAACCCCAGCTCAACCTAACCCAGACTCAACCTCACAGCTAACAGATGTTCACCGTGGCCCGGCCAGGGCAGCAGAACTTGGAACCCCAGCTCAACCTAACCCAGACTCAACCTCACAGCTAACAGATGTTCACCGTGGCCCGGGCGCAGGGCAGCAGAACTTGGAACCCCAGCTCAACCTAACCCAGACTCAACCTCACAGTTAAACTATCCATCACCCTAAAATACACGTCATCCATCCTTCAGCGCGGCACATGCAGGTCGTGTGCATGCAACGTGCTCGTCTAAAAGTGGGTTATTTATGTGCACAGAGTGGGGTGGAAACAAACCCAATATAATAGGATTAGGCCCGCCATAAAATAATATGTGCAGCGAGGACTGGAAGGATGGTTGTGTTACGTGCACATGTTGCTGCCATGCGCACATGCATGGATGCATGCACACATGCATGGACTGGAAGGATGGTTGTGTTACGTGCACATGTTGCTGCCATGCGCACATGCATGGATGCATGCACACATGCATGGACTGGAAGGATGGTTGTGTTACGTGCACATGTTGCTGCCATGCGCACATGCATGGATGCATGAGGACTGGAAGGATGGTTGTGTTACGTGCACATGTTGCTGCCATGCACACATGCATGGATGCATGCATGGACTGGAAGGATGGTTGTGTTACGTGCACATGTTGCTGCCATGCACACATGCATGGATGCAGGGAGAACTGGAAGGATGGTTGTGTTACGTGCACATGTTGCTGCCATGCACACATGCATGGATGCAGGGAGGACTGGTCGGATGGTTGTGTTACGTGCACATGTTGCTGCCATGCCATGCCATGCCATGCAAAACGCCGGGACAACGCTCCACACGTCCCAAACTCTTCTCCCTTCTGGCCCCAAAACTGTGGAACGCACTTCCCGTTGCAATCAGAACTGCAGCATCACTCCCGATCTTCCGCCGTAGTTTGAAAACCCACCTTTTCAGACTCCACCATGGCCCATAGCACTTACCCTACCCCCTTAGACAGCACTTTTTAGACTTAGATAGCATTTGAAACAGACTTATAGCATGTCATGTAGACAGCACAATAACAGTACAGCATAGTATAATATATATGTATAGCTTATATGTATAGTGTCATTATATATAGATATGTTCTAGTTACGTTCTTAGCTTACGCATGTTTCTTGATAAATGCTTTTTATATATGTGATGTATTCCCATGCTTTTTGTTCTTGCTTAATGTAAATCGCTCTGGATTAAGAGCGTCTGCTAAATGCCTAAATTGTAAATTGATACTATACTGTACTGTATCTCATTATGTATCGCGTACCAGTTGAGGCCCAGTCAACATTCCTGGACTATAATGTACATGCGCAAGCCAAGGCTGGTAGAATGTAAACGGTTGGCTCACACGACAGAACGATCCGTCTAACTGGTAGAGCACAAACTGCACATAGTTCATGTAAGGTTTTCTTCCAGTCGGTCATGTTGTCTAAAATAGACTAAAATAGACTTTTTATGGCATAGGGCAGCTCCCGGCAGGATCCGCGGGGAGAAACTAGACACAGCTGCTGGACATGAGACTACTTAATTAGAGCGACAGAGAGAGAGAGAGGAGTGTGTGTGTACATGTGTGTGTCAATTTAACCCATTTTGACCTGAGATCAGATTCTAAAAATGTCTTCTACATCCTGACAGTTTTCTGAAAAAGCTATGTTTCTATGTCAGTCGTTCTTCGATTTTCCAAAAATAGCAGACCTACAAGCTCGTAGCGCGCCACTCGGTGGCGCGCTATGAGCTTGTAGATCTGCTATTTTTCAATAGCTAAAGCATAACAGCGTGCAGACGATCAGAAATCGGCAGAGAGTGAGTGATGTTTGCACTACTCTATGCCGAATTGAAG
>NW_027638118.1:0-2500 GCF_951216825.1 Electrona antarctica | reverse complement strand
TCAAGTCGAGTCTCTCTCACCTACAACTCACAGGCAGTCGAAAACCGACCGACGAGATTTGAAACGATAAAACAAAAAAAACAAAAAAAAGAACGAAAAACAAATAAATCTTAGGAGATTAGGAGTAGTAGTAAAAATGACTTATTTTCTGTCAATTACACGCCCCATGAAGCCGTGAATATGTGGTGATTTTTTTGGTTTCTGCCCCGTGCGCCATGCCTATAAGCCAATAATTTGATGACCAGGTTGTCGGTCAATACTGTAATCTAATTTAGTGTTGTTGTTCATGGGTTGTAAAGAGGTTGTGGCGAATAGAAAGGAATATATCACGTCCTCAATTATGTTACGTGATATTGTCACACGCACACACACACGCGCACGCACACACACACACGCACAGCATGAATGCAGCTACTATGTCCATAATATAGTGTAATGTGGCCCCAGTGAGGCTCATATAAACACCATTTGTGCATTTTTATGGGTTCTATAGTCCGGGGGATAGGAGGGTCTCTCTCACTCTCGCTCTCTTTCACACACACACAGAGAACACACACACACACACACACACACAGAGAGAACAGGTCTCTATGGACGGTGATGAATGTGAGCTGCCAAAGCTACTGTGGAGGAGAGGAGAGGAGAGGAGAGGAGAGGAGAGGAGAGGAGAGGAGAGGAGAGGAGAGAAGGCCATAAAGCAGCTGAGATCACAAGGCTCTCTCAACCTCAGTCTGAAATAGTCTTTACTGGCTTTAAACTTCCAGTTCAGTCAGAAGTTCCAAAACACTGAATAAAAACAGACAGAAACTCTGCCTACTCACAGTGCAACAACACACCACAGCAACTCATCGTCCCTCTTAAAAACACTTAAAACGCTCCCACAGTCTTTCCCCCTCTGACTTCAGTCCCAGAAAGAATACAGTCTGAAATTACTGCACCACAGTACAATCATTGTAAAATAGCAAAAACAACAAAAAGATTATCCCAAAATGCACTTGCAGAATGTCAGCTGGCTTCAGAGAAAATCAACAGGAGACATGTATTATTGCCCAACCCGGAACTTTAGAAATCTCCTTTCAAAATGAGAGCATTTGCCAGATCAATGTCAAGGTGTTAAATGAAATATCTGCGTAAAATGTGGCTAGATATTTTTTGTACACGATTTTTTTAATATTCCTTTCCATGCTGGGAAAGCATGTGAAATAACCAAAAGGCCCCGTAGGTGTCCATTTGTTTGCATGCACTCTTAAGCCATTTTGGACTGAGGTCGATAAAAAAAGGCTAAATAGGTTTCTAAATCGAAACCTATGTTTCTATGTCAGTGGTGCTGAACCTTTTTCATGTGAAGGACCCCCAGAATTATCTCTATTGGGCCACGGACCCCCATCTCAAAATATGTAGTTCCAGGGCCCCCCCCCCAGAAGCCAATATTTTAGTTAAAAATGTTCGCTCTGAAATATATATTCAAAGATTTGTGCCACATTTTCACGACTTTTCAAAAATAGCAGACCTACAAGCTCATAGCGCGCCACTCGATGACTAAAACGAAGACTAAATATACTGACAATTTCGTCGACAAATATAAACTAGACTAAAATGTTAGGAAGGGACTAGTGGACAAGAGATCCAGTATAAGTCATTTTACACTTGGTTTGCATGCTGAAAATAGCAGATCTACAAGCTCACAACGCGTCACAGCGCGACTCATTGTGTGTTTGTAGATTGTCATTACGACAGCATCAAGGCCCGCCGAAATACATTTTAGTCGACTAAATCAACTGTAGATTCAGTCGCCTAAAATCTTATGATACATAGTCGACTAAAACTAGACTAACACTAAGACATTCCGGGTGACTAAAACGTGACTGAAACTAAATGAAAACTATTCAAGAGACTATGACTAAAACTAAAATCAAAATTTGCTGCCAAAAACAACACCGGTCTCAACTGAAGTTCCTTTAATAACATTCTCTTCTTACATTCATATATACATTCATATATATTATATATATATATATATATATATATATATATATATATATTCATATGGTTGTGGTTAAAAGAGAAATCATGCCTCAGGTGGTCCGCGATCTTCCCACGAGAGGATTGCTTATCCGTAAGATAACTTCCCGTTAAGGCCCGGGGTAATTTTTGCCCCTTGAATAATAAAGACAAAGTCCCTTTAAAATACCCTTGGCACATGAATGGACAGTGTGTGTGTGTGTGCGTGTGCGTGTGCGTGTGCGTGTGTGTGTGTGTGTGTGCGGCACACTCAGTCACAAATAAGGCACTAAGTAGTAATATGTAATAAAGAGTAAACCAAAAGTAATAAACCTAATATAAGTGAGCCAATAATGTGTTTCAATTTACAAAACAAACTCTGCTGTTGTTCAGCTTGGAACGAAACCTGGCATCTCATTCTCATTTCTGACACCATCAGGAGTTCATTGTCTCCACCAGGCCGAAGGCATGGGGAGAGAGTATGTTTTGCACTCCGTCC
>NW_027638119.1:7500-15064 GCF_951216825.1 Electrona antarctica | reverse complement strand
ATGCTTCTCTGCCTTACATTGTGACCAGGCTTTACTTTAGACTTCTCTGCCTTACGTTGTGACCAGGCTTTACTTTATGCTTCTCTGCCTTACGTTGTGACCAGGCTTTTCTTTATGCTTCTCTGCCTTACATTGTGACCAGGCTTTAGTTTATGCTTCTCTGCCTTACGTTGTGACCAGGCTTTTCTTTATGCTTCTCTGCCTTACATTGTGACCAGGCTTTAGTTTATGCTTCTCTGCCTTACGTTGTGACCAGGCTTTACTTTAGACTTCTCTGCCTTACGTTGTGACCAGGCTTTTCTTTATGCTTCTCTGCCTTACGTTGTGACCAGGCTTTAGTTTATGCTTCTCTGCCTTACGTTGTGACCAGGCTTTAGTTTATGCTTCTCTGCCTTACGTTGTGACCAGGCTTTAGTTTATGCTTCTCTGCCTTACGTTGTGACCAGGCTTTACTTTATGCTTCTCTGCCTTACGTTGTGACCAGGCTTTTCTTTATGCTTCTCTGCCTTACGTTGTGACCAGGCTTTACTTTATGCTTCTCTGCCTTACGTTGTGACCAGGCTTTACTTTATGCTTCTCTGCCTTACGTTGTGACCAGGCTTTACTTTATGCTTCTCTGCCTTACGTTGTGACCAGGGTTTACTTTATGCTTCTCTGCCTTACGTTGTGACCAGGGTTTACTTTATGCTTCTCTGTCTTACGTTGTGACCAGGCTTTACTTTATGCTTCTCTGCCTTACGTTGTGACCAGGCTTTACTTTATGCTTCTCTGCCTTACGTTGTGACCAGGCTTTACTTTATGCTTCTCTGCCTTACGTTGTGACCAGGCTTTAGTTTATGCTTCTCTGCCTTACGTTGTGACCAGGCTTTTCTTTATGCTTCTCTGCCTTACGTTGTGACCAGGCTTTACTTTATGCTTCTCTGCCTTACGTTGTGACCAGGCTTTAGTTTATGCTTCTCTGCCTTACGTTGTGACCAGGCTTTACTTTATGCTTCTCTGCCTTACGTTGTGACCAGGCTTTAGTTTATGCTTCTCTGCCTTACGTTGTGACCAGGCTTTACTTTATGCTTCTCTGCCTTACGTTGTGACCAGGCTTTACTTTATGCTTCTCTGCCTTACGTTGTGACCAGGCTTTTCTTTAAGCTTCTCTGCCTTACGTTGTGACCAGGCTTTTCTTTATGCTTCTCTGCCTTACGTTGTGACCAGGCTTTACTTTATGCTTCTCTGCCTTACGTTGTGACCAGGCTTTACTTTATGCTTCTCTGCCTTACGTTGTGACCAGGCTTTACTTTATTGCAGTCCCTAATGAAGAGCATTGATCCTGGGTGGGCCGTGAGGAGGGTTTGGGGCTGGGGGGGCCGTGAGGAGGGTTTGGGGCTGGGGGGGCCGTGAGGAGGGTTTGGGGCTGGGTGGGCCGTGAGGAGGGTTTGGGGCTGGGTGGGCCGTGAGGAGGGTTTGGGGCTGGGTGGGCCGTGAGGAGGGTTGGGGGCTGGGTGGGCCGTTAGGAGGGTTTGGGGCTGGGTGGGCCGTGAGGAGGGTTTGGGGCTGGGTGGGCCGTGAGGAGGGTTTGGGGCTGGGTGGGCCGTGAGGAGGGTTTGGGGCTGGGGGGGCCGTGAGGAGGGTTTGGGGCTGGGTGGGCCTATGAGGAGGGTTTGGGGCTGGGTGGGCCGTGAGGAGGGTTTGGGGCTGGGTGGGCCGTGAGGAGGGTTTGGGGCTGGGTGGGCCGTGAGGAGGGTTTGGGGCTGGGTGGGCCGTGAGGAGGGTTTGGGGCTGGGTGGGCCGTGAGGAGGGTTTGGGGCTGGGTGGGCCGTGAGGAGGGTTTGGGGCTGGGGGGGCCGTGAGGAGGGTTTGGGGCTGGGTGGGCCGTGAGGAGGGTTTGGGGCTGGGTGGGCCGTGAGGAGGGTTTGGGGCTGGGTGGGCCGTGAGGAGGGTTTGGGGCTGGGTGGGCCGTGAGGAGGGTTTGGGGCTGGGGGGGCCGTGAGGAGGGTTTGGGGCTGGGTGGGCCTATGAGGAGGGTTTGGGGCTGGGGGGGCCGTGAGGAGGGTTTGGGGCTGGGGGGGCCGTGAGGAGGGTTTGGGGCTGGGTGGGCCGTGAGGAGGGTTTGGGGCTGGGTGGGCCTATGAGGAGGGTTTGGGGCTGGGGGGGCCGTGAGGAGGGTTTGGGGCTGGGGGGGCCGTGAGGAGGGTTTGGGGCTGGGTGGACCGTGAGGAGGGTTTGGGGCTGGGGGGGCCGTGAGGAGGGTTTGGGGCTGGGGGGGCCGTGAGGAGGGTTTGGGGCTGGGTGGACCGTGAGGAGGGTTTGGGGCTGGGGGGGCCGTGAGGAGGGTTTGGGGCTGGGGGGGCCGTGAGGAGGGTTTGGGGCTGGGTGGACCGTGAGGAGGGTTTGGGGCTGGGGGGGCCGTGAGGAGGGTTTGGGGCTGGGGGGGCCGTGAGGAGGGTTTGGGGCTGGGTGGGCCGTGAGGAGGGTTTGGGGCTGGGTGGGCCTATGAGGAGGGTTTGGGGCTGGGTGGGCCGTGAGGAGGGTTTGGGGCTGGGTGGGCCGTGAGGAGGGTTTGGGGCTGGGTGGGCCGTGAGGAGGGTTTGGGGCTGGGTGGGCCGTGAGGAGGGTTTGGGGCTGGGTGGGCCGTGAGGAGGGTTTGGGGCTGGGTGGGCCGTGAGGAGGGTTTGGGGCTGGGTGGGCCGTGAGGAGGGTTTGGGGCTGGGTGGGCCGTGAGGAGGGTTTGGGGCTGGGTGGGCCGTGAGGAGGGTTTGGGGCTGGGTGGGCCGTGAGGAGGGTTTGGGGCTGGGTGGGCCTATGAGGAGGGTTTGGGGCTGGGGGGGCCGTGAGGAGGGTTTGGGGCTGGGTGGGCCGTGAGGAGGGTTTGGGGCTGGGGGGGCCGTGAGGAGGGTTTGGGGCTGGGGGGGCCGTGAGGAGGGTTTGGGGCTGGGGGGGCCGTGAGGAGGGTTTGGGGCTGGGTGGGCCGTGAGGAGGGTTGGGGGCTGGGGGGGCCGTGAGGAGGGTTTGGGGCTGGGTGGGCCGTGAGGAGGGTTTGGGGCTGGGTGGGCCGTGAGGAGGGTTTGGGGCTGGGGGGGCCGTGAGGAGGGTTTGGGGCTGGGTGGGCCGTGAGGAGGGTTTGGGGCTGGGTGGGCCGTGAGGAGGGTTTGGGGCTGGGTGGGCCGTGAGGAGGGTTTGGGGCTGGGTGGGCCGTGAGGAGGGTTTGGGGCTGGGGGGGCCGTGAGGAGGGTTTGGGGCTGGGTGGGCCTATGAGGAGGGTTTGGGGCTGGGGGGGCCGTGAGGAGGGTTTGGGGCTGGGGGGGCCGTGAGGAGGGTTTGGGGCTGGGTGGGCCGTGAGGAGGGTTTGGGGCTGGGTGGGCCGTGAGGAGGGTTTGGGGCTGGGGGGGCCGTGAGGAGGGTTTGGGGCTGGGTGGGCCGTGAGGAGGGTTTGGGGCTGGGGGGGCCGTGAGGAGGGTTTGGGGCTGGGTGGGCCTATGAGGAGGGTTTGGGGCTGGGGGGGCCGTGAGGAGGGTTTGGGGCTGGGGGGGCCGTGAGGAGGGTTTGGGGCTGGGTGGGCCGTGAGGAGGGTTTGGGGCTGGGTGGGCCTATGAGGAGGGTTTGGGGCTGGGGGGGCCGTGAGGAGGGTTTGGGGCTGGGGGGGCCGTGAGGAGGGTTTGGGGCTGGGTGGACCGTGAGGAGGGTTTGGGGCTGGGGGGGCCGTGAGGAGGGTTTGGGGCTGGGGGGGCCGTGAGGAGGGTTTGGGGCTGGGTGGACCGTGAGGAGGGTTTGGGGCTGGGGGGGCCGTGAGGAGGGTTTGGGGCTGGGGGGGCCGTGAGGAGGGTTTGGGGCTGGGTGGACCGTGAGGAGGGTTTGGGGCTGGGGGGGCCGTGAGGAGGGTTTGGGGCTGGGGGGGCCGTGAGGAGGGTTTGGGGCTGGGTGGGCCGTGAGGAGGGTTTGGGGCTGGGTGGGCCTATGAGGAGGGTTTGGGGCTGGGTGGGCCGTGAGGAGGGTTTGGGGCTGGGTGGGCCGTGAGGAGGGTTTGGGGCTGGGTGGGCCGTGAGGAGGGTTTGGGGCTGGGTGGGCCGTGAGGAGGGTTTGGGGCTGGGTGGGCCGTGAGGAGGGTTTGGGGCTGGGTGGGCCGTGAGGAGGGTTTGGGGCTGGGTGGGCCGTGAGGAGGGTTTGGGGCTGGGTGGGCCGTGAGGAGGGTTTGGGGCTGGGTGGGCCGTGAGGAGGGTTTGGGGCTGGGTGGGCCTATGAGGAGGGTTTGGGGCTGGGGGGGCCGTGAGGAGGGTTTGGGGCTGGGTGGGCCGTGAGGAGGGTTTGGGGCTGGGGGGGCCGTGAGGAGGGTTTGGGGCTGGGGGGGCCGTGAGGAGGGTTTGGGGCTGGGGGGGCCGTGAGGAGGGTTTGGGGCTGGGTGGGCCGTGAGGAGGGTTGGGGGCTGGGGGGGCCGTGAGGAGGGTTTGGGGCTGGGTGGGCCGTGAGGAGGGTTTGGGGCTGGGGGGGCCGTGAGGAGGGTTTGGGGCTGGGGGGGCCGTGAGGAGGGTTTGGGGCTGGGGGGGCCGTGAGGAGGGTTGGGGGCTGGGTGGGCCGTGAGGAGGGTTGGGGGCTGGGTGGGCCGTGAGGAGGGTTTGGGGCTGGGTGGGCCGTGAGGAGGGTTGGGGGCTGGGGGGGCCGTGAGGAGGGTTGGGGGCTGGGTGGGCCGTGAGGAGGGTTTAGACGTTAATAAGCCTCGGCTTTATTCCACAGCAGCTTTAATTAGCCTGTTGGAAATGTGCTTACGGAGCGCTCTGTCACTGTGTCGCCACACGCACACACACACGCTCCCACACACACACACACACACACGCTCCCACACACACACACACACGCTCCCACACACACACACACACACATGTGCGCACTCGCACAGACGCACGCACGCACGCACGCACGCACGCACGCACGCACGCACGCACGGTATGTATAGCAGTGCCAAACACATATACAAGGTATTGCACAGAAGTGTGAGTGCACGCGCATATACACATACCCGTACATGGGTATACACAATGTTCACATTCACATTACACACGTACAAGTTTACACACACACACACACACACACACACACACACACAGACACACACACACACACACACACACACACACACACACAGACACACACACACACACACACACACACACACACACACACACACACACACACACACACACACACACGCGCGCGCGCACACCCACGCACACACTCAACCACTCATTTCACGGGCCGCTGAGATGCGGATCAAGACAACATTCTCTGTTCATTCAATTAATAGTTTCATTAGAGAGTCAGCCAGTGTGAACTTATTTACTCCTGGCATCCTCATTGTGCACACTCACATACACACACACACGCGCTCACACACACACACACACACACACACACACACACACACACACACACACACACACACACACACACACACACACACACACACACACACACACACTCAGTATCGTTGCGCGGACGTCGGTCAGCGGCGTGGGACGGACCGGGTTGGCTCCTGCCGAGAGTGCTGTGCTATGAGCTTGTAGATCTGCTATTTTTCAACAGCTAATGTATAACAAAATGCTTAAAACACTAAAAGGGGTTAGCACCCAGAATGGGTTAAACTAGGAGTGAACCAAATGTAACCATTATAGTTTACTGTGTAGAATCAAATCAGTTTGGGCTCAATCTCTTTGTTTGGCTATTCATGGATGGAGGAGCGTTTATGGAACAGAGCTGTGAAGCTGTGATGTTTCAGTTCCATGACTTCACGTGCATCCTTTTCTCAAAGCATAGACTGTACACTGTGTATGTGAATCATAGACTGTACACTGTGTATGATGTGAATCATAAGTGCTGCTGGCAAGACACATTTCATTCCCTTTTGAGGTTTAATGACATTCATTATTCTATCGATACGATTAAAAAGATGTTCAAGGGCCACTTCACCCCTTCTGCATCCAGATCTTATTTTAATGATGTTTGGGAGACAAGAAACACTTTCCTGGGGCTTTTTTATGTGGGTAAAATTTCAGTATTTCAAAGTGTCCATGATGTCATGGACACTGGGCTCACTTACTTCCTGGACTATACCAAGGTTAATTAAATAAGGTTAGGAAGCGAAGACCGTACAGTGGACTCCATGTTGCTCCCTGGAAGGACAGAAGACCGTACGGTGGACTCCATGTTGCTCCCTGGAAGGACAGAAGACCGTACGGTGGACTCCATGTTGCTCCTGGAAGGACAGAAGACCGTACGGTGGACTCCATGTTGCTCCCTGGAAGGACAGAAGACCGTACGGTGGACTCCATGTTGCTCCTGGAAGGACAGAAGACCGTACGGTGGACTCCATGTTGCTCCTGGAAGGACAGAAGACCGTACGGTGGACTCCATGTTGCTCCTGGAAGGACAGAAGACCGTACGGTGGACTCCATGTTGCTCCCTGGAAGGACAGAAGACCGTACGGTGGACTCCATGTTGCTCCTGGAAGGACAGAAGACCGTACGGTGGACTCCATGTTGCTCCCTGGAAGGACAGAAGACCGTACGGTGGACTCCATGTTGCTCCTGGAAGGACAGAAGACCGTACAGTGGACTCCATGTTGCTCCTGGAAGGACAGAAGACCGTACGGTGGACTCCATGTTGCTCCCTGGAAGGACAGAAGACCGTACGGTGGACTCCATGTTGCTCCTGGAAGGACAGAAGACCGTACGGTGGACTCCATGTTGCTCCCTGGAAGGACAGAAGACCGTACGGTGGACTCCATGTTGCTCCCTGGAAGGACAGAAGACCGTACGGTGGACTCCATGTACTACACTACTGTAGTCCTGCTCTGTCATAGAACTACACTACTGTAGTCCTGCTCTGTCATAGAACTACACTACTGTAGTCCTGCTCTGTCATAGAACTACACTACTGTAGTCCTGCTCTGTCATGGAACTACACTACTGTAGTCCTGCTCTGTCATGGAACTACACTACTGTAGTCCTGCTCTGTCATAGAACTACACTACTGTAGTCCTGCTCTGTCATGGAACTACACTACTGTAGTCCTGCTCTGTCATAGAACTACACTACTGTAGTCCTGCTCTGTCATAGAACTACACTACTGTAGTCCTGCTCTGTCATAGAACTACACTACTGTAGTCCAGCTCTGTCATAGAACTACACTACTGTAGTCCTGCTCTGTCATAGAACTACACTACTGTAGTCCTGCTCTGTCATGGAACTACACTACTGTAGTCCTGCTCTGTCATGGAACTACACTACTGTAGTCCAGCTCTGTCATGGAACTACACTACTGTAGTCCTGCTCTGTCATGGAACTACACTACTCCGATGGTGGAGGAAACCATGCAAGGCACCAACCTGCACATCAGGAGCAATCAGGGGTTCAGTGTCTTGCTCAAGGACACTTCCACACTAACTCTGGGGGAGCCCACAGGGATCGAACTGGCAACCTTGCCGGTACCATCCGGCCACTCTACCGCTGACCCACCGCCGCCCCGAGCCCGGTGGTTGAGCAGCTCTCTGAGCATCAGAGCTGAGCGGAGCGGGAGGAGCTGT
>NW_027638119.1:0-2500 GCF_951216825.1 Electrona antarctica | reverse complement strand
TTCTAAATCATGACGGATTTCAGAAAAACCTGTGTTTCTATATCAGTGGTGCTCAAACTATTTCATGTAAAAAATATATGCATTTGGCCCGCCAACCCCCATCTGAAAATATGTTGTTCCAGGGACCCCCCCCCCCCCAGAAGCAAAGATTTGAGTTAAAAACGTTGTAGCTTGTAGATCTACTATTTTTCAACAGCTAAAGTACAGCTAAAATACAACAATAATTCTTAAAACACCAAAAGGGGTTCCCGTCTAGAATGTGTTAATAGGATATTGGCAGTCAGCAGCCTTGATATCCGGGACCAATAGGGCGACGGCGTGACAAATAAAAAGGACGGCTCTACAAGGCAGAACCAATAGGGCGACGGCGTGACAAATAAAAAGGACGGCTCTACAAGGCAGAACCAATAGGGCGACGGCGTGACAAATAAAAAGGACGGCTCTACAAGGCAGAACCAATAGGGCGACGGCGTGACACATTAAAAGGACGGCTCTACAAGGCAGAACCGTCCAGTAGATCAGGGGTTCTCAACGTTTTTGGCCGGGGACCCCCGGAAATGCTTTGGCAATGTCTCGGGACCCCCGCCCCGCCCCCTCCCGACCCCCAATATAAATTGACTGCTACAACAACCTTAAACCATTTTGGGCGGGAACCCCTTTTGGTGTTTTAAGCATTGTTATAATTTAGCTATTTAAAAATAGCAGATCTACAAGCTCATAGCGCGCCACCGAGTGGCGCGCTACGAGCTTGTAGGTCTGCTATTTTTGAAAAATCGTAGAATTTTTTTTTTTTTTTTAAATCTTTTTTTTTTTTCTTTTTTTGAAAATAATTTGGGGACCCCCTAAAATAATTTGGCGACCCCCCGAGGGGTCGCGACCCACGGGTTGAGAACCCCTGCAGTAGATCACCTGAGACAAGTTGTTCACGCTCCGCACGGTGACAAACAATCTGGACCGGCGGGGCTTCTAATTAAATGTATTTTTCTTTTTTTTACAAGTGAAAGGCTTATCAAAGCACTCTCAGGGCTTGTTTAATGTGGATTACAGCCCGCTTGGAAATTGAATGCTCATAATTTACAGTAGCGGGGGGTTAAGCCACTAAGACCGGAGGCCGATTCTACAGAATGCCTTCTTCTACAAGACTTTTTATCCCCCCCCAAATTGACACAAATCAGCCCACGGACCCCCATTTGAAAACAGGAACCCAATAAGAGAAGATTTTTAGCAGTGATTCTCAACCCGTTTAATTTCAAGGACCCCCCAGTTGGACGTGCATTATTCTACGCGGACCCCCATTTAATGGAGTTTCTATCTCTGGAACCCCCTTTCATAATATAACATCAATGTTCATTTAACTCTGAGAGTGTACAAATTATCATGCATTCGGCCGCGGACACCCCATGTCAAAATCTTGTGTTCCAGGGAGCCCCAGAAGCAAAGATTTGAGTTATAAATGTTCGCTCTAGAAATATATATTCAAAGATTTGCACACATTTACACGATTTCTACAAAGAGAGCAGATCTACAAGCTCATACCGCGGCGCAAAGTGACACGCTGTGAGCTTGTATATCTGCCGTTTTTGAGCTACAATGTGCTATATTTGCTATATATGCTATATATGTATATATGTGCTATATTCTATAGCAGGGGTTCTCAACCCGTGGGTCGCGACCCCTCGGGGGGTCGCCAAATTATTTTAGGGGGTCCCCAAATTATTTTCAAAAAAAAAAAAGAAAAAAAAAAAAAGATTTTTTTAAAAAATCTATTTTCACGATTTTTCAAAAATAGCAGACCTACGAGCTTGTAGATCTGCTATTTTTCAATAGCTAAATTATAACAATGCTTAAAACACCAAAAGGGGTTCCCGCCCAAAATGGTTTAAGGTTATTGTAGCAGTCAATTTATATTGGGGGTCGGGAGGGGGCGGGGCGGGGGTCCCGAGACATTGCCAAAGCATTTCCGGGGGTCCCCGGAACAAAACGTTGAGAACCCCTGTTCTATAGGATCTAAAATGACACAGATGCTTTCCCGGTCGTAACGGGTTAAGTCATGTTATGTTTGTTGCCATGTTGTGTAAAGAGCTGATTCAACGATGTTGGCCGGCCGTAGTATTCAATCAATGAAGGAAAAACCTTCTGAATTGATGTGAATTATTCACAGCAATTGCCTTTAATCACAGCCACGCTGTTAACCCATTCAGACCCTGCACGGTTCTAAAAAATAATGTCTTCTAACAGTTTTCTGAAAAACCTTTGTTTCTGTATCTGTGGTTCTCAAACGTTTTCATGTCAAGGTAGGACCCCCAAGATTATATTATGTAATTGGCTGCCGATCCCCTCCAGAAAATATGTTGTTCCAGAAGCAGATATTTGAGTTGAAAACGTTCGCTCTGAAAGACTATATTCAAACATTTTTTAGGCCACATTTTCACGATTTTTCCAAAATAGCAGACCTACAAGCTCGTAGCGCGGCACTCGGTGCCGCGTTACGAGCTTGTAG
>NW_027638120.1:0-19334 GCF_951216825.1 Electrona antarctica | reverse complement strand
CCCATGGACCACTAATGCACGCACACGCGCGCGCACACACACACACACACACACACACACACACACACACACACACACACACACACACACACACACACACACACACACACACACACACACACACACACACACACACACACACACACACACACACACACACACACACACACAGCCAAGGGATTCATGCCCAGTCGTGTTGAAAGTGAACAACTGTGCAGCCAGCAGCACAGGACGAGGAGCAGACAGAATGAATGTTCTCTATTTAAAACCCACGTTGTTCAAAAACCCGATGTTGTGATGTAGCGTTGTTGTAGTATGGACGTCCTTCACTCGTCTCCAGTCCTGTCTCGAGTTCACATTTTCATTTACTCGGTCTCGTCTCGGTCTCGCACATAATTTAACTTGGTCTTGACTCGGTCTCGGACCAAGGGACCCGGGACTCTGCCCTCACCGAATCCACTCCAGTCACGAGTCACTACAATGCATTGAAATCATTTCATTATAGCCTACACACATATTATGAGGTGCCCATTCACATTAACATTATAACAGAGATGTCTGGCACTTTAATAAACATATATCTTGTCAAGTAACGAGTGTAGCTGACGTGCCTGCCTGAAAAAAGAAAATCTGGTCTCGGTCTCGCCCCCTGTCGGACTTGGTCTTGACTTGGACTCGACTTGGACAGTTGACTTGGACTCGACTTCAACAATCTAGCACAGCAATACTTCATTACAGTCATGGAAGTCAGGAGGCTTACTTCTAATCATCTCTCCCCGGATCCCCCCCCTCCCCCCATTCAGTTAATTCTTACTCCCACTAATCAGTCTGTCTGCTTCTCATTCGCTTCAGGCTAACTCACACACGCCCACAGCACGTCAAGGCGGTCCATTTAAGCAGTCGCTGTTCTGCGTTCACTCTATTTTGTTTATTTTGTCTTACTTTATTAGTGATTTAGTTCTTGATTTGTTTCATTGACTATTGACTTGTTTTACTTTTACTGTTGTTAAAGCACTTTGTGACTGTAATTGTCTGTGAAAGGTGCTCTATAAATAAACTTTACTTACTTACTTATTTACTTACATGCTAGCCGGGACAGTTGTTCAGATGTTGACGTTCAAATTCCCTCCATCTCCCCGGCCTCCTCCCTATTGTGGCATTTATCTCACATTGTGTATGGTGCCCAGGTAATCTGTGATCTCACACAAGCAGAGCCACACCACCAAACTAAATGCAATAGCTTTGCAATAAATGGTTAATGGTCAATCCTGAGCTGAAGAGTCTAAGGCCTGGGCTACACCTATATGGCTTTTTGTGTGCGTTTGGGCCTTTCAGCCATACACAACCGGCGTTTTCTCAAACAGAGGTTTTTGGAAACGGATAAATAAGTGAAGATTTTCCAAAATATCTGGATCAGTGAATCTGTGTAGTCATGCGAAACAGAGCTTTTGAGAAACGATGACGTCACCGCTCATTAGCGCATATCATTTTTACTATAATTAGGTGAGAAAGGCAGGTTGCGCCTGCACGGAAACTACACAGATATCTTTCCGATTGTTCATGTTTTTATATCACTGTTAACAACTTTAAAACTTAAATGTTGCATCAACTGCACCACATCACCAGCGAGCAAAGGCTCTGCTCTGCTGCATCCAATAATAAATAATATATCAGATACTAGTCCTGTGCGGACTGGTGATTTAATGTGTATTGGTGCCGAGTGCGAAGCTTGAACAATATGTTAATTGCGGACCACTACAGAGAAACTGTGGATATTAACCTACCAATAAGGACCCAGGCCAAATGCCATTGCGCTGTACACCAACAACAATTCTATGCGTGGTGTGTGCACAGCCATGTGAAACTATTCTCACGCCGTATTTTGCTCTCCGTTTCATGGTCATGGTCATGGAGGGAGAGAGAGGGTGCAGAGAGAGAGGTGTGAATGCAATCGTGTGGCTTATTGCTTTTCTACGGTTACAAACATATAGCAATATTAACCTAATAAAACTATTAAATTCACAAAAGTAGCTACGCTTTGCGCCACCAGAGCCAGCCACATCACTTCCTTGTTTTGCTCGGCAAGTAGGCTATGTCACGGGAGAATAGCGCTTGATGTCTTTGTAACGATTAAATAATTAAATGAACTGTTACTCTTTTTTAAATCACGGGTTAGTGACTGATCTCCTTCGACACAATTGATTTATGCTGAATGACAGGAATGGCTTAAAATACATAGACAGCAAACACACTCAGTAAGAACACAGCGAAGTTGTGATGAAGTTATGATAGTATTTATCTACTCAAAGAGAAATAATAATACAGCCAGATATAAACAACAACCAACTCAGATGAATGAAAACAAGTTATGAAGCCCTTTGAACCGAATGTCCTCGATTCGCGCACGCACGCACGCACGCACGCACGCACGCACGCACGCACGCACGCCCCGCTAAATAGATTAATGGATAGGTCTGTAAGAAAAGAGTAATTAAAGTCTGCGTCTCGCGCACGCGCCCGCACGCTCCTATTGTTCCTTATCGTTCCGTGAATCCAAACGGCTCCAAACCGCGTCCCAGAACAAACGAAAAGTGTCAATCAATCAATGTGAAATGAAATGAAATGAAATGAAATGAAATGAAATGATTACTATATTTACCCAGGGTATCTGGGCTAAGCTCAAGAACTTGTTTCCAGCCAGGCCCTGCTCATAGAACATTTCATCGTAGTGGTTCAATGCCTTGTTCAAGGGCACTTCAGCGGTGGTAATTTTAACGTGTCGGACCGCTGATTCGAACTGGCGACCTTCCGGTATCAAGACTGCTCTGCAATCCGTTCGGCCACCGCTGTCAATCCCAAAAACGTTACTCTAAAAGTTATCCAAAAAGTAAAGGGATCCCCAGCAACGACGTAATCCAAAAGTAATGACTCCAAAGGGAAAAAACAACAATGGATCCTCGCGGGGTATAAAATAAAATATAAACGGTCTCACCAAGTTTGTTGTCTCAGTAAGTGGTGTGTAGTACAGCGCTGCAGGGTGGCCTTAGCTATTTTCCACCTATAGCGTCCGAGTAGAGTATATTATTAAATAAATAATGATCAAACTGGTCTAGGTCTCCCGTGGACTTCCTGGACGGTTTGCCTCTCTCGTTCCTTTCCCCCGCGGGCCGGCCACCAACGCCTACTTTACGTGCGTCAGACAGTCTCGAACCCGTCAATCAAAACAATCCCCTCAAATCATAACATAGGCTTTCAAAACACCCCTTAAACAATAACAAAATAAAACATATTAGGACATTACCCTTAAAGGATGGCGTTAATTAAGGACCATTATACAATATCTCTGACATACACTTTTAAATGCCATAAATAAAATAAATCCTTTTTTAACATATGTGGCAGCGCTACATATTTACGGGGCTGCCTGGAGCCACACATTCACAGTCATATGAGCCGGGCGGTGTTTAGACGCCCGCACGGCATGGGTTTGTAAGGCAATCAAGCGCTCCCCTTCCCCAGTACAGCTACAGAGTTGCGGAATCAGCTGGGAATGATATAAAGTGATTGAAGGTGTGGGTTATCGGTGAAACAGCGACGGTAACCAGCCAATCAGAATCAAGTATTGGGACTAACCATTTTAGAACCTACAATTGAAACCGGCTACTGCAGAGATGTTCTCCTGTGTTCAATGCGTTTCTGTGTTTGTGTGTGGACACAGATATCTCTGTCGTATGGGCAGGGATTTTTTTTTAAACGGAGGACGAAAAAAATCCGTTTTGCAAAAGATCCATATAGATGTAGCCCAGGCCTTAGTAAACTATTGTAATGTGAAGAATCAAATCGCTTACAACTTAAAGGGGCATTCCACTCATTTTCAACATTTTACTATGTCATTAATATACCATAGAGCTGCTGGAAATAATAAAAAAGTCCCCCCATTCTGTGTTTCCTAGAACTGTAATTATGAAAAAAATCATTAACATGGTGAAACACATCTTAATGACATCATCAAGATGTGTTTCACCATGTTAATGATTTTTTCAGACCTCTAGTTCTAGGAAACACAGAATGGGGGAACCTTTTTTATTATTTCCACACAACAGCTCTATGGTATATTAATGACATAGTAAAATGTTGAAAATGAGTGGAATGCCCCTTTAAGCATTTAGCAGACGCTCTGAACACATTCAATGCCAAGACCGACTACGTCCTTTCAATTCCAACACTTCACTGCCAAAGACGGTGTTTTACTTTCAGTGGTTTACGATAGATGGTGCTCTTCGACCGGGTGTCGTGCCGCAGTGTCTTACCACAATGTCGTACCATGGCGGACCGGTGCCGTCCAGCATGGCACCACGTTGTATAAATCTGACTTGAAGTAGCTATAAGCAATGGTATGTCGTTTTTTTTATTATTAAACAGTCAACAATGGGTTAAACACTCCCAAAAAATGTTTTGTCTCTGTGACACCTCTAGGGGCCGCAATCTGCATTCAAACATTTTCCTAGAAGCTTTGTCATTGGTCGAATGCAGAAAATAACTAACCAATCAGGAAGTAGACTGGCAAATTCAATGCATTATTCCTCATTTTTGAAGGCCGACTGCGGCCCATAGAGGTGTCACAGAGGCTATATTTCTTTGGGAGCTTTTAGCTGTCTGAATATAAAAAAAATAAAAAGTAATTTGATGTTTATTGAGTTTACTGTGTGTGTGTGTGTGTGTGCGTGCGTGCGTGCGTGCGTGCGTGCGTGCGTGCGTGCGTGCGTGCGTGCGTGTGCGTACGTACGTGCGTCTAGTCTATTAGTAATTTAGTATTGTAATTAATTGTCCTACATGGGTTGTCTAATAATGCATTCACAATGCTGGCACTCCCGCGAGCACACCATTAAAACTGTGTAATGTATGCACGCACGCACACACACACACACACACACACACACACACACACACATGCGCGTGCACATGCGCGTGCACACGCTTACATCCCTTACAGTGCATGAGGAGGTGGTATTATAATGGATGTTGTGAGGAGATGCACACACACACTCATTTTAATGAGCTGTTTCTACTGTATGTCAATTCAGCACACGTGTAAACGCACGAACGCACGCACGCACGCACGTGTGTGTGTGAGCGTGTGCGTGTGTGTGTGTGAGCGTGTGTGTGTGTGTGTGTGTGTGTGTGTGTGTGTGTGTGTGTGTGTGACCACCTCAGGCTAACAGCACAGGCTAGCTGAGAGGCGCAGAGCGTTGCTGAGACAGGCAGAGTGCTGCTAGCTAAACTAAACACACCCCAGTGTGTTGTTAAAACCACCACTGTACTGAGAGAGAGAGAGAGAGAGAGAGAGAGAGAGAGAGAGAGAGAGAGAGAGAGAGAGAGAGAGAGAGAGAGAGAGAGAGAGAGAGAGAGAGAGAGAGAGAGAGAGAGAGAGAGAGAGGGAGAGAGAGAGAGGGAGGGAGAGAGAGAGAGAGAGAGAGAGAGAGAGAGAGAGAGAGAGAGAAAGAGAGAGAGAGAGAGAGAGGGGGGGGGGGGGGGGGGGGTCCCCAGCTAAGTAGTCGATACAGCATCAAATTCATTTGAACCACTTTATTGATTTGCTGTAGACATTGGCTGTTATAATAACATAACATAACATTTTGTGTGATTTCAAGGTGTTCAGATTCATTCAAATTAAATGTTGTATAGCTCTAGTCTAAACTGATTCAATGTTCTATACGGCTTCAATGTTAAAATGCATTCAAGTTCGCATGACTCAAGTTAATCTGATGAACTAGTCTTGCTATGGGCCTGCACTTGTATACAGTAACCATGGGGTGATTTGACATAATAATGAATTGGATTTTTATAGCGCTTTTCCAAGTGCTCAAAGCGCTTTACAATGATTCAGGTGAAGCAGGGAACAGTCGACGCCAGCATCCTCACTTCCCACATTCACACACCAATGGTGGCGAGCTCACACCGACCGACTCATTGGAGGCAGTGTGGGGTTCAGTGTCTTGCCCAAGGACACTTCGACATGTGGACAGGGGGAGCCGGGATTCGAACCGCCGACCCAGGGATCACTGGACGACCTGCTCTACCTCCTGAGCCACAGCCGCCATAGTGTTCCCTGATTGTGTTACTAGTTTTTCATCCAAGGCACCATCCAGGATAATTTAGGGGTAATTTAAAATAATGGCAAATGTAATGTAAAATAGATAGAACCTGATACAGTACATTAATAGTGTGGTACGAGGCGTCAAAAGAACAGCTCCCGTAGGTTTTGTTTGCTAAAATTGTTTCCAAACTATGTCCAAACTATGAGAAAATGATGGGGTTCAAATTTCCCAGACCCCCACCCCGTTTCAGGTGGGGGTCATCTATTTGGGACCTACCAGAACAGTATGCCAGCCAGTTAATGTCTGATTTTCATAATATTAGAATTGTTTTGTATGTTTTAAAACATTCTGAGTTGATTTCTTAAACTTTTAAAGTGTCCAGAAGAATCTTTATTGACTTTTGGTAGGGGTGTTTCCTCACCTGGGTCCCCCCGGACTGACCCCTGTGCCTATAAGTTCTCATTACATTCCTCGCTCTGCTCCTTTTTTTCCCTTGAAAATAATGAAAGGTAGACCAAATTATGATGTCTGTTTTGCATAGCTCAACTCAACTCACTCAAGGACCCATAAATTAATATGTATTTAACTGTGGACCCCCATCTGAAAAATATTTTGTGCCATTAGTGTCACCGGTGCCCGGCTGTAGAGAACCGAGTTGATGGATGATGGAAGTTGGAGATCCATGCCCCACCCGGCTATGCAATACCCGTTGTACCCGTGTCAGACCCGTTCCACCCATCTGTCTGTGGCCCTTTTATGCCCATATATAGAGATATCTGTATCTGTCTCTATGTGTCCCTTTATTCCTATATATGGAGTTCTGTGTCAGGCATGCTTGTGACGTCAGAACAGGCCAGCTCCATATATGGAGCCCGGGCAGGGGCATTGTCCAGAGCCGGCAGATGCCTTTTGTGGCGGTTCTGGACAACCCTGGGTCCGACTGACTCAACACCGGGCACTGCACAGCAAGATCTTTAATTTGAGTAAAATGAAACCAAATTTGGTTTAATGTTACACTCTCAAGAGTCAAATTATTGTTAAACATCTGCATTACATAATTTACAAGAACACAATTAGCACATGTAGCTTAGAATAATTGTTATTTCGATCAACGTTTGCCAACGTCCACATCAATACAGCATGGCATTTTGGACAAAATCTTATCTTATCTTATCTTAATGTTGTGTCTTCCTCTGTAATGTATTTTTGTTTGTCATTGATGTTTTATGTGTGGCTGTAGCTGGGGTGAAAGCCCAAGACAAATTTCCCTCGTGGACAATAAAGTTTACCTTGACCTTGACCATTCTTTAGTTTTGGGTCTGAGGGGCTACATCTCATCAAATGGTGGTCCGTGGCTCAAATGCCGAATAAATAATGGAATGGATAAAAAAAAGGGTTGAAAACCATCTCTATATTGTGTCCAAGATAAAGTCACCTCAGGAGCCTGTCATTGTTCAAATTAATTGAGAAACCTGTGAACATTCTCACCTCAGAAGATCACACTTCTTGAGAAAGCATGTCGTTTCTTTCTTTCTGTCGACGTCTGCTCTCGGCAGGTTAGCTTGAACAATTTCCAATTGAGATGTCTGCTCTTACACCTTCACTAAGACAGAGGGAACTAGCAGGGTTGAGGAGATGACTTATGAAAGTAAATTGGGCATATCACACTGTGATGATGTGGAGCAGACTCCATGTTCAGGAGCAGGAAGAAAGACTAAATTTGCAGGCAATCAAAAAGTGTGATCCTATGTTCTTCTACCTGAGTGTTCATAAGATTCTCAATTTATCCGAACCCTTACTGTGACTGTGACAGACTGTGATAGGTATTTCAAGTGATCACTGATAATTATCAGACTGGTCAAGTACTGTACTTAAGTACATTTTTGGAGTACACTCGGTCTCGCCCCTCCACCCCACCCCCTCGGACTTGGTCTTTACTTGGACTCGCTTTTCTAATATTAAATCAACAGAAAATGGGTGCAAGTCAAGAGTAGGGCCAAAACTGGTCCCGGACCCTCTGTGGAAGACCCCTGGAATTAGCTACTACTCAATTTTGTTATCAGAGCCCAGCTACAAAAAACTTCTAATCTAAATCTAATTTGACATTGTTCTGCAACATAGTCTACTTGCTAGAATGTGAACCCCGACGTTTTGAGTAGTTTTTCTGTTAGAAATGTTGAGTATGGGCCCCCAGCTTTTAGAAACTGCCGGATGCTAATTTGCATATGTTGGGAAATTTTCATAATTAGCATAATAAGCTGGGGTACCATTTAGGGATGTTGAAAAAAGTTGAAAATCGACTCGATTTTCGACTCATGCCTTCCGCGACTCAAAAACGTATGAGTCGAAAAATCGTTTTTATTTTATTTTTTATTTTTTTTGCGCCTGTCAGCGCCGCACCTCACATGCATGCCCTGGCTGCAGTTAGGGCGCCATCGTCCAAGGGTGTGGGGTGAAGGGGAAGGGTATCTTAGCAACACTGAATGCTCTGTCCCATTGGTCGTGTGCTCGTATCATGAGCCAATGGCTGCAGCTCTGAGCCCCCAGACCCCAGGTTCGCAATTCGCATCTCATTGCTCACGCTCAAAGACAGGTCCGCTCTGTTCTGAGCTGTGAGCGCTCTTCTCTTCTCGTGAAGAAAGCAGGACAGCGTTGTCAAATAAATCCCGCCGTCATTCATACTGTATTTATTCCCCGACCCGACATTAAAATACGGAACAACGTGCGTCCCGTATCAGTTCATTACGGGACTTGTGACAGGCTGCTGCAGACACTTGAGTTGGGACTAGCTGATAGCATAGCAGCCGATAGCGCCGCTGCTCCTTCAGTGTCGTTGTTTACAAAATAAAGTTTATTTTTTATTATTGGGCTTTGATCATTGATGCAAATTCTAAACATATGGATGCAGCTGCAGAAGTTGTGTTGCTTAAAGGAATGCATAGTTGCGTTCTCCTCAACTGCTGCGCAGCAACAACAAAAATAAAAAAATAAAAAATAATGGAAAATAAATAGGAAAAAAAGTCGATCGACTCGTCGATTTGCGGCCTCGATTTATCGATTGGCCAAATATGAGTCGTTTGGCATCCCTAGTACCATTAACATCCAATATAAGGCAACATTTTCAAATTGTCATTATGCTTTAAGTAGCATGTGACGTGTCAAACTAGGGGTTTTCAATGATTCTGAATCCATTCCAAGCATTAGTTTTGCACAAAAAAACACTCCTTGGGCTAAATCTATGGCCGTTTTTAGCCGAATGAGTGTTTTTCGTGCAAAACGAATGCTTGCAATGGATTCAGAATCATGAAAACCCCCTAGTTTGACCCTTCACATGCTACTAAAAGCAACATAAAACTTCAGGGTACTCAAAATGTCCGGGTTCACAATAGGGTTCTATGGGCTGGCACGTAGACTAATAGGAGCAGAGCGAGGAATGTAATGAGTACTGAGATGAGTCCGGGGGTCCCGGGTGAAGAAAGACCCCAGCCAAAAGTCAGAAAGGATTATTCTGGCTACTTTAAAAGTGTAAGATATCAACTTATATATATTATAAGTATTTATATATTGAAAACCTACAAAACAACCCTAATATTATGAAAATCTGACATTGTCTGGCGTACTATTATGGGAGGTCCCAAAATAGATGACCCCTCAGAAAAGGGGTGGGGGTCAGGAAAATTTGAACCCCATCCTTTTCTGACAGTTCGGTCCCTATAAAAGTCAAAACAGGAACACGTTATTCCGACGAGTTCCTTCCCCCTCCATCCTGGCCAGGGGGAGGTAGTTTATAGAGACCAGGATTACTGCATGTTTTTTGTGAGGGTACCTATAGGGGACACGGGGAGAACATGCAAACTCCACACAGATACTGAAGTGATATTGATAAATACCAGATATTATCCAAGTATTCTGAGACACCCCTGCACTTTAAAGGGGTCACGGCACCCCGGGGTGCCACGCACGGCACCCACTTTGAGAAGCCCTGCTATGGAGAGAGTGCCAGGTCCTTGTGTCATCATCTACTTATCAAAGCCACATCTCCACAACACAGACACGGTTAGTTTAGTATCTGCTTGGCCATCGTCTGGAGAGACGAGAGTTAATGGCTAACATCTCATTCACATCACTGCATAGATCTCTCTCTCTCTCTCTCTCTCTCTCTCTCTCTCTCTGGGAGACGCACTGCCAAGACTCACACACTCACTCCCCCCCTGTGTGTGTGTGTGTGTGTGTGTGTGTGTGTGTGTGTGTGTGTGTGTGTGTGTGTGTGTGTGTGTGTGTGTGTGTGTGTGTGTGTGTGTGTGTGTGTGTGTGTGTGTGTGTGCGTGCGTGCGTGCGTGCGTGCTGCCCGTGCCTGTGATGTATCGTCCCGATCGGACACTTATGACACGGCCAGGTGCTGATTCAGTGTGGCCGATCAATCACTTGATCTATTATGTCCCTAGATCAGATTTCAATACGGACGGCCTCTGCTTAGCCAGGCTGGAACACGACTGCAAGTGCACCAAGTCTGTGTGTGTGTGTGTACAGCAGGGGTTCTCAACGTTTTTGGCCGGGGACCCCCGGAAATGCTTTGGCAACGTCTCGGGACCCCCGCCCCGCCCCCTCCCGACCCCCAATATAAATTGACTGCTACAATAACCTTAAACCATTTTGGGCGGGAACCCCTTTTGATGTTTTAAGCATTGTTATAATTTAGCTATTGAAAAATAGCAGATCTACAAGCTCATAGCGCGCCACCGAGTGGCGCGCTATGAACTTGTAGGTCTGCTATTTTTGAAAAATCGTGAAAATAATTTTTTTTTTTTTTTTTTTAATATATTTTGGGGACCCCCCAAAATAATTTGGCGACCCCCCGAGGGGTCGCGACCCACGGGTTGAGAACCCCTGGTGTACAGTACGTATGTACGTACGTAATCCACATAACTCGAGAACTGTTCGCCCCACCCACTTCAAATTCGACACACACGTTCCACACCCACACTGGGATTGCCTGGTGTCGAGTCGGTCGGACCCACGGTTGTCCAGAACCGCCACAAAAGGCCTCTGCACGTGCTCTGGACCTGATCACCTCTATATCTCCATATATAGTACAGGAAATCTATGGAAAATACAGGATCATCCTCTAACTAATTGCAAAAAAAACAAACTCAGCTGATTTTGCATCTTCAATATATCCTGAATAACAGAAAAAAGGTTGCCTGGAATTGTCTGAGGGGAAAGTGTTGAAAATGGCCTGTACAGTATGGCCACCATTGACATCCTATTATAAGGCAATATTTTCGAAATTTCCTTATGCTTTAAGTAGCATGTGACATATCAAACTAGGGGGTTTTCATGATGCTGAATCCATTCCAAGCATTCGTTTTGCATAAAAACACTCATTGGGCTAAATTTGGCCATAGCAACTTGAGTTTGTTTTTTTGCAATTAGTTCAAATTACATTATTACTGGACTAATATGGAGCTGGCTTGTTCTGACATCACAACACTTCATATTTGGGCATGCCTGATACAGAACTCCATATAATGGAATAAAGGGACACAGAGAGACAGATACAGAAATCTCCATATATGGGCATAAAAGGGACACAGACAGATGGGTGGAACGGGTACTCTGACACAGGTACAAGGGGTATTGCATAGCCGGGTGGGGCATGGCACTCCAACTTCCATCGTTACCGACTCGGTGTGCTACAGCCGGGCACCGGTCTAGTAATATAAATAGAATATAAATATAATATAGGCCTAATACACTGCTGTGTGTTCAGCCAGACCACACCAAGAGCTCTAAAATGTTTTCCAGCCCTGTTCATATCAAAGTCTATTATTTATTCGGCATTTGAGCCACAGACCACCATTTGATGAGATTTAGTATTTAGTAAATATTCATGAAGACTTTGAATATTTTGTTATCGTTGGATAACATGTTTTGCCCAGAATTGCGTGCTGTATTGATGTTGGTACCATTAGAAGAGATAACAGGCGAACGTTGATCAGAATAACAATAATTACCAGCTGCTGTGAAGCAGGCTGGTCAAATTTCGATCTTCAGTGCTTTCACGCCCACTTTCTGTACTTGAGAGCTATCTTTCTCATTGGCTGCCTCGTCTCTAGGTGACCTCTAAGCCAGGGGTTCTCAACGTTTTTGGACGGGGACCCTCGGAAAGTCTTTGGCAATGTCTCGGGACCCCCGCCCCGCCCCCTCCTGACCCCAAATATAAATTGACTGCTACAATAACCTTAATAATAGAGACAATACACCATAAATAAATACTGAAACCAGATATAATCATTAGGGAAGGTGTATGCATGTACTATGTGTACTATGTAAACTCTTCATTTCCATTTCCAGCCATTCAGTGGCAAAAAAAAAAAAAAATACAAAAAAAAAAATATATATATAAATATTTTGAAAATTATTTGGGGACCCCCCAAAATAATTTGGCGACCCCCCGAGGGGTCACGACCCACGGGTTGAGAATCCCTGCTCTAAGCGAATGGGACAGCATTGCAGCCAACATCAACCTTAGAGGCAACATCCCATTGTCCAAATGACTAAACCCATATAGTCTAAATCATATATATATATATATATATATATAAAGGCTAGATGGCTCAAGGTGGAATCTCTGACGTAGTTCATCCGGTGGCCATCTTACTACAGTACAGTATGTTCAATGGCAGCTCAAACAAAAACAGTCATAACTCACTCAAATCTTGACGGATTTACAAACGGGTTGGTTTATTACAAACGTTGTCAACGTGGCGCTTTTCTGCTTAATTTAGTTTTTTATATGAACGTCGTATACGTCTCTGACGTTTATAACAAACCAAACCGTTTGAAAATCGGTTGAAAATTGAGCAAGTTATGGTTATTTAAAAGCACATGCCCCATAGACACAATGTCATGCTGCCCCGAGGTAAGATGGCCGCCACGTAGCAACGTCGCTCTCCATTGGCCAGAGCGCGGGTGAGCCATCTAGCTTTCTCTATATATATATGGTCTAAATGCCCTGACACAGGGTGCACACATGCACGCACAAACACGCTCCGACAGTACTGTACTTTCTATCATCCAACCAACAATCCATTGTCTACACACCATGACACGGTGTACACACACACACACACACACACACACACACACACACACACACACACACACACACACACACACACACACACACACACACACACACACACGTGGAGATCGTTGTCAAAACAAGATAGAAATAATAATCTGGACGCCGCCGCATACAGATAGACACAGATATTAACATTTCATAGCACAATTCTGCAGATAAAATAAGGCAGCTGGTAATTAATTGATCAATTCTTGTTTTATATTCTCTAATTGTGTAGACTGATAGATGTTGAGAGTGTGAAATGGAACCAATACCAACCAATGTAGTGTAAAAAGTTAAAGATCTATAAGGGTCCAGTTGGTTACCAACTTTCCATCATTTATCATGGGGACCACCTGGAACCCCCTCAGGGACCACTGGTGGTCCCTGCACCACTGCTCTAAAACACATACACATTACATTATATCCACATATGACTGGTGCACCAGTGTGCAATGCATGCGTCATCAAAATGTATGCAGCGCGGCAGATCAAACACATCCCACTGAGCATGTTTTCAGTCTATTAGGCCCTTATTAGGCTCTGAAACCAGTCCCTTGACTTGAAGTGCTCTTGGGAGGTTCCCTCGTCAGAAAGTGCCCCTCCAGCTGAATCAAGTTCCCTTGATTAGGGTGCTGGGTATAAAAAACGGTTTGGAAATACACTCGCCCTCCTTGTGCAGAAACAGGAAACAGACACCATTCGTTGCCATGGTTACCATCACGCAATTGTGTTACCTGTTATTTTGTTTGTACAGTTATATTGCATTGCATCGTGTATGTTTGTGACATGTGGATTTCATTAATATGGAAAAAGGAAATACAGCGTGACTGTCAAAAATGACATGTCATATACATCCATGGTGTTTATAAATCATTGTGTTAAAAGTTGTTTTGTTTGTGTGGTTTCATAACTTTCATTTATAGTTTTTTTCACGGTGTCATCAGTTGGAGTGTTTGTCTATTCTGCATCAGATGAAGATGAGAGGAGTTTATTTATCATTTATTTGTGGTCGCGGTTTCCATGCGGACAGAGAACAGGGCTGCACAAGGCAATCGAGTCTAGATCGGCACAGACTCGCTCTTGAGGGCTTTATAAGCCACTTCCACTCAAGGCTGCTTGGTTTCGGACGACACTTAATATGGCGCAGCCTCGCGTGAACGCGCATATCGAGGGCAAGTGTGTAGAGCGAGTGGCGAGGAGCTGGTTTCAAAAAGGGGGTTAGAGTCTAAAATACGTCTAAATGGCGTCTAAAAATGGGTTATGAATGGTCGTTTTTTAGTGGTCTAGGCTTTGAAACAACATCATTTCAACGTGTAATTTGTATACATAGACGATTTATATAGACGTTTAAAAAACTGCTTATCAACGTCTAAGCTATACCCACATGGATTCAATAGCCAAAGTTCATATATGATATGAAAACCATGTGTCTGTGACTTAAACAATGTACAGTTGTACACACTTTGGAATGACGTTAAACATGGAACCTCCGCATCATTATATGAGTAGTTCATTTTATCTGACTGTGTTGGAGTGCCTCAGTAGTAGCCTGGCTAATAAGCCAGACTCAAATCACACTGTCGTGTGGTATTTGAGTCTGGAGATGCTGTGTATGGATCTTGTTTCCCGGGGGGCGGGTTCAAACATTTTCTCTTTGACGCAATTGGTCAGAGCTACTGTCAGTCAAAGGTCTCAAGCATTGAACGTCACTGTACCAAAGCCCACCCATATTGCATACCGTGTCCCGATTGGCCACACCAGTTCTCTGGTGTAGGAAATGGGCGTACAATTGAGCCTCTCCAGACCGTAATCTGCCGGCAGGCAATTTTTTTTTTGCCAACGGCTGATTCGGTCTGGCTTATTAGCCAGGCTACCTCAGTAGGCTACGCTGCATGTGCATGCCTGTCGGACCAATAATAGTGTCGCAACTAAAGCCTGTACCCGTGCAGAGGATGTGGTTCTCAAAATGTATTTGGACGCAGAAGCACATCTGAAAAGGTTTTGTGCCAGGGACCCCCAGAAGAGAAGATTTGTGTTTTGTTTTTTTGTTTCAATATTTTGCCAATATTTCAAAAAATAGCAGATGTACAAGCTCGCAAAATGGCACGAAGTGACGCGATGTAAACTTGTAGAGCTGCTGTTTTTTTATATGCAACATATAAATGGATATAGTGGTTAAAATGATGGTGATGCTGTGTGAACTATTTGCTGCATGAGGCTCAAATGCTGAATAAATAATGGACCTTGATATGAAAACGTTTTAAAACCACTGAACTACAACAAAGTACCATAAATAAACATGTAAGTGGAGAGATAGATTGATACAGTATAATATAGTAATATAAATAGACATAGCCTGATAGAGTATTATGACAATAAAGCGAACAACATGTTCCCTTCTCCAATCTCTCATTCCCCTTTGCCCAGCAATCTGTACTGGTGTGTGTGCATGCGTGCGTGCGTGCGTGCGTGCGTGCGTGCGTGCGTGCGTGTGACAGACAGTGACAGACTGTATTTCACGCAACAGCAGCATTTTGAAGTTCCTCAAAATCCCTTTAAGGGTCAACGACTTATAGCTTCTCACACACTGCTGCTTATTAAAGCCCTCCGGTGCAGTGTGTGTGTGTGTGTGTGTGTGTGTGTGTGTGTGTGTGTGTGTGTGTGTGTGTGTGTGTGTGTGTGTGTGTGTGTGTGTGTGTGTGTGTGTGTGTGTGTGTGTGTGTGTGCATGTGCGTGCGTGTAATAATATCTCACTAGTGTGTGTTGCCTGTGCTTGTGTATTAACCACTTAAGCCCTGTAAATGTTTTGTCGTTTGATGACAGCAAAATTTAAAAAAAAGGAAAATATAATAAAATATAAAAGCAGATATACAATAAGATCACAACGCGTCGCATGACAACGTGTTGTGTTAAACTTAATTAACACCCCGAACGTCTGGGGGTGTTTGGAACCATTAAATCAGGGCACCCTGCAGCGATTTTCAGCTTCAGGGGCCTATTTCAAGGTTGCTCTGTGCCATTTTGGAAGTAGCTAGAAGTAGCTAGATGTAGCCAAAACACCCCTGAGGGGATCGACAACAACGGGAAGTATGATTACTTCTAACGAGACAAGCGACGGGACCGCGATGGTCCGTCAAAAACACAATTTTTGGTTAGAATTGGAAGCATTGATTTAGATCAGCGGTGGGCAACTTTGACAATGGAGAGGGCCACTATATTTCAACACTCACTCCCTAGGGCCATATATTACGGTCGTCGCAAAAATAGCCGATCTACAAGCTTGTAGATCGGCTATTTTTGCTATATTCGAATTGAAATCTTGAAGTTTTGCTATTTTTTTTATCAGAATCCTGAAAATTAATATTTTTCATTTCAAATGCCTTTAATTATACTTGTGTTGAAGCATTGAGCTACTAATTTAGACTGAAGTAATTAAAGCGGGTCATGTTTGCATGTTGTGGAATTGTAATCAGCTGAAACCAATATTATATCAGAATTCTGACATTAACCTGAGGGCCGCATTAAGTGAAGGTGGGGGCCGCATGTGGCCCCCGGGCCGTCAGTTGCCCACCCCTGATTTAGATCAAGAGTTATTCACGTTTGAATATTTTTCCTCCCATCCACTAAAATGGAGGTGGACCACTTTGGATGACGTCCCAACCGGAAATGACATCGAATGTTGCTCAATCGACGCTACCAGCATGTAGACTGGTGCGCTCCGTTGATGATATGATTAAAGACGGAACTTTTGATTAATCTCCGTCCTGGGCGCCCAGCGGGATTATTTGATAGGACGGAGACCTCCGTTTTTGCCGCTCGGGGTGTTAACTATTTTACGAATATATTCGTACCCCCCACATATGGGACATTATCATCCAGGTACGAACATGTTTGTACCCCCCATATATATACTCCATATATGAAGTGGTTGCGCCCCTAAGCACCTTTTAACATTGGTCCGGTTGCTATGCAACGTGTCCGTCCCCACCAGCTATGGAATCTTTTCAACTCCTCTCATTTACCTCGGTTACAAGCAGGATTTCAAAGCTCCATAACTCGGAAACTACGAGTGCTGTCATTGGTGATCGTCATCCATCCAAAGTTCGGATGTCATTTGTGACTCGGATGTCATTTGTGTCATTTGTGATTTGTGACTGGCGACAGGTAAACAGTGTGCGCTAATGCTAATGATAGCCAATTCTTATTGAGAGTGTGCAGGGGGCTACAGCGGGGATGAAAATGATCCTCTTAAAGGGATAGTTCAGATTTTTTTAACTTAAAATGTATGAAATACTACTATCACATGGAACTGTGTTTTTTGTGGCCATATCACTACGCCCAAATAATTGTTCCATGTGATAGAGGGGTCAAAGTTGAACGAAAATTGCGCTAATATTTTAGAAATAGGTCAACAATACAAATGACGTTAGTTTTGTGAATTCATTTACTTTTACTGCGTGGCCTGCGTGGTACTTAATATGGACCAAAACCAGAGCAGAACTCCCACCACGGGACCCCGGCAATCAATTAATACAGTTGCAACCACTATATTAATAGCAAGTATATTTCATACAGCTTAAATTAAAAAAAATCTGAACTATCCCTTTAAAGTGAATGCTGGCACAGCTTAACTATACACTAATGCTACCACCTATAGCGGCACAGAAAGAATTAAGTAGAAGTGTGGTCTCTTACTAGTGAATGCAGTGTGTGTGTGTCTTCATCTGGCTCTCTCTCTGTCTGTCTGTCTCTCTATGTCTCAATCTCTCTGTCTGTCTCTCTCTGTGTCAATCTGTCTCAATCTCTCTGTCTCAATCTCTGTCTGTCTGTGTCTCTCTGTCTCTATCTCTCTGTCTGTCTCCATCTCTGTCTGTCTCGCTCTGTCTCTCTCTGTCTGTCTGTCTCTGTCTCTGTCTCTGTCTCTGTCTCTGTCTCTGTCTCTCTCTCTCTCTCTCTCTCTCTTTCTCTCTCTCTCTCCCCTCTCTCTTTCGGTCTTCCCCCCTGTTGGCCAGGCCAGGGGGACAAAGTGGCACCTGGCTGGGCCTAAATGTGCCGCATTGAGAGCCAGATGGTACACTGGCACGGAGCTGGCGAGAAAGCACGGGGCCCTATACAGAGAGAGAGAGAGAGAGAGAGAGAGAGAGAGAGAGAGAGAGAGAGAGGGAGACCATGCCATGGAGCGATAGAGCGGGCACAGCATGTATGTGTGTGTGTGTGTGTGTGTGTGTGTGTGCGCGCGCGTGCGTGTGAACGTGCGTGCGTGTGTGTGTGTGTGAGAGCGTGCAAGGGGAGGCGGCGGCTTTGTAGGCTAATATTCTATTAACGCACAGACAGAGGCCCCTGGAGCGTGCTGTGTGGGCCCTTAGCCAGGGGCCGAGAGAGAGAGAGAGAGAGAGAGAGAGAGAGAGAGAGAGAGAGAGGTGCAGGGGTGGGGTGGGGTGCAGACAGACTGCAGATAGGCAGATAGGCAGATACACAGATAGATAGACTAATGGACTCTGAACAGACAGGAAGAGGAGAGTGAAGACAAGCAGATCTGGACTGGACTGATGGTCGGTGATGTGTGGAGAGAAGACATGATAGTCGGGCGACTGTGGCTCAAGAGGTAGAGCAGGTCGTCCAATGATCCATGGGTCGGCGGTTCGAATCCCGGCTCCTCCTGTCTACATGTCGAAGTGTCCTTGGGCAAGACACTGAACCCCAAAATGCTCCCAATGTGCTGGTTGGTACCTTGCATGGCTTCCGCCGCAATCGGTGTATGAATGTGTGTGTGAATGGGTGAATGTAATGCACAATCTATGTAAAGCGCCTTGGATAAAGGCGCTATATAAATGCACCATTTACCATTTAGACAGAAGACTGATGGTGATGTGTGGAGATAAGACATGATAGACAGAAGACATTTCAAATGCAGTAACTAAGTACACTTACTTAAGTACTGTACTTGAATACAATTTTTGTAATTCGAATTTCCAATATTTAGTTCACTCGATCCCCCGTGTAAAGCATCTCTATGTATACTCAGAAAAGCTCTATATAGATTTGAGATATTATTATTATTACTATTATTAGTAGTAGACTACTTAAAAAAAACGGTTTTATCACTT